>NW_003546367.1:130732-133864 GCF_000090795.2 Amphimedon queenslandica | reverse complement strand
GAGGTCCTCCACCTCTAGCTGGAGGACCGCCACCAGTAGCTGGAGGTCCTCCACTGATGGCTGGAGGTCCACCACCAGTGGATGGAGGTCCTCTGCCACTTTGCCCTGCTGCTCCAGCACTCCATCCAGCTGGAGCTGGAAGGTCCTCTTGATGTTGCTGCTCTGCAAAGGCAGAGGCAGCTCATCATATGGCAGTTACGCCAAATCAATTGAGAAATTGTAAGATTATTTTAGTTATGATCTGCAGTTTATATAGATATCAATTAACCACCTTTCTATTCCATTTTCCTGTAGTACAACAATCTTCCGAGAGCCAGACCAAGATGCAGGGGTAGGAGGAACAGCAACAATAGTTTTAATACCTCAACAAAGAACTATAACGTTTATTAAATTATTATATAATACGTACATGTAAAAGGTTAACTTTTCTTAAATTTAAAACTAATAATTAAAGTCAAATATTTTTAAGCGTAAAGCCAAAACAGAAATTATAATAGTAATGCTTAAAATTAGTGTTTGTTCAACAACGCAAAACAATTCAATACTTGAGCTTCAATCTTCCTACAATACAAATAAATGTGACATACATTACTTAATTATATTAACGAGTAAAGAAAATACATACCATGGCCATAGTTAATCAGATAATCAATATTAATAAAATGAATTATAGCTTTGGATCATGATCTATAACATAATAATAAAAAACTATGGAATCTCACAATATTCTATCTTACTATGTATTCAATTGCTAAGACAATGACAATATAAAACCTGTGCAGCTGGAAACTGGCGCCTCCTCCAGTGTGAAAGCACCACTGTTCAAAGAGCTACAACAAAACATAATGTTACAATGATTATTTATTAGAAATTAATACATACATTACAAACCACTAATAAGATACATCTGCTCACAAAGAGGAATAACCCTTTACCTTTTAAATCTCTTTCCAAGTCTGACCTTATTCTTTAACACCACATTGCAGTCCTTGTGTAAAATATGTACCTGTGTAGATTATGAATGTGAAATTATTCATGTACTAACAAATTAACAGTAGCATACATGCATTTACCAACAATTAATATACATATATGACATGTATAGCTCCACAATGCATATTAAGCTATAATTGAATCATACTGGTATATGTACATACACTGTACATGTAATTTAGACATACAATGTTCAATTTGCTGACTCATGCCATCCTAAATTAAGTTTCTTTTACGAGACCTGCATTGTGGAAATACACATTAATAGACCACATGAATACATTCCGATGTGCAAACAATTATTATTGTATTGTTAATGAGAACATCCATGCACACAAAAAAAGATGCATTGGCAAGCATTCATTTATATTTAGTAAAAAAGTACTTACTGTGGCCATAATTAATGATATAATCATCAAACGAATATACAGTATGTCACCTAGAATCATAACCTACAAGTATAACAAAATACATAAGACATCTCATAATACTCTCCATCTTACTACATATTCCATTGCTAAGACTACAGTAATATGAAACCTATACAGATGTAAACTGTCACCTCCTACAGCATGATACAACTACTAATCAACGAGCTTCAACAAAACATTAAATAACATTTCATAAATAAATTAATTTAGTTACAACAATCTAAATACAGAATTGCCTTTCATTATATTGCACATTCCAATATCAAGCAAAAGTATTGCTGAATCAGCAAATCATTTCCAGCTGTAATTAGCTGTAAAGCATAGTAATAGAAACATATCAAAGTGAGCAATGTAAACTCACAGGCTAATAATAACAATAGCACAAGCAGTAATGGTGAAAATACTTCATTACTAATCACATCAACCTCACTCTTTAACACCACATTGTAGTCTTTGTGCCTGTACAAAGTATGAATGTGACATAATAACTAATAATGATAATGGTAGCATCTGTAATATTTCTGATTAGATCATACATGTATGTGCATGCATGTATTTTAGACATGATATTGCTTACTAATGCTATCCTCAGTTAAGATATTTTCATGACCTGCTTAATATATAAAATAACATTGTGTACATGAAGAATTTCCAATGTGCAATTAATATTTTTTTGTTAATGAGAACATGCACATGCTACAACAATCATCAATAAAAGATGCGCAACATCAGCTGGCAAGCATTTAATATCCGCACAGCATTGATGGCAGCATCATTGATATGCGCAAAATCAGCTGGCAAGCATTAACTTAATAATGCACACAGCATTTATGGCAGCATTAACATGCATGATGATCATTTTTATGTACAGAATCACTGCTTGAATAATACTACATGTATAATAACAAATTTTAATGTTACTCAAAAATTTTTTTTGTCAGGACTTCAAAATTTTTCAGCAGAGCCCAGATCCATAAGCACCTGTTATTTGTAATAAACATGTAGTACAAGCCACAAACAAGATCCAGATTTAATAATGACAGCTTCTTTCCTTCCTAGCCCTCTGTCCTACATAAATGATAGTCACACAAATTTGAATCAACGCAACACTCTAATGAACACCAAACCTCTTTCAAACCCTCTCCCTGCCATTACAGCAACAAGTAATCAATATATACTGTTATAAATTGATTAATCCCACATCCTGAATGCAGTTTGATCCCTTGATACTGAGCAATACTGGGTGGATATGCACCAATGTTTTTCACACACACTCACACATCATTCACATTGCACATGCAGTGAAATACAAATCACATTACACAACCAATGTTTGTAAGATGATGGACCTCCCATACACCATACCCACTTCCATCAACAATCAATGCTTAAGAAATATTAATAGATTTAACTGCTTGGAAATGATTAGTACCAACATGCTTCAAATACAAAGCAAGTGTATTAGTATCACAAGGAATGCCATATAACTCCTGGGTTCCATATCTAGCCCAGCCAACAAAAGTAGGAGTTAGTGAATATGAATATATGGTTGTACCTAATATTGCAGATAATGTAATAATCTCTGTCTCAGTAGCCCACACATAATTTCTATACATTTTGGACTTATTTATGTAATCGTATATGCTTGAATATCTGGTTGCACTTAACGTACTATTAAACATTCTTTTTCAAGTTTGGCATATTACTA
>NW_003546367.1:115321-118102 GCF_000090795.2 Amphimedon queenslandica | reverse complement strand
GGAGGTACAAGTAAACTACTGCTTATCATTTTAAAAATAACTGGTATAGACTTATCTCAATATATCCAATATCAGAAGTATAATGAAATACACTAAACTCTAGTGATCTGGCTTAGGTACAAGTGTCCAAAATTATCAAAACTGAGCAGCTGTAAATTATCTTGCGCTCTGACGGCTCTTTAAGATTATATTTCGCTCAATGATAAAAGAAGCCTAATTTGTTAGAGTTATTTCAAAATAATTTACCTATTAGCTCTTAAAAGAACTGTTAATCACTTAGTCTGCACACTGCTGAACAAACAAGTATGCAGAGAAAGAGAAGAATAGAGCGAATTCACCCAGTGCAGTCAGTCAGTCACTATAGCAACTCTGAGCATGCGCATTAAGTTTCAAAATGCGACTAATTTTAAGGGGCGGTGATATCACGCCCAAATAACTAGTTTATAATCTAATATGAATTAAGATATGGAAAGTACCTTTGTAGTCCTTGACTCACGCTCCAAGGAATGATGTGAAAGTCAACTTGAGCTGTTTTCTAGTTCAAAAGATTATCTGGTGCATAGAATAATTGAAAGAAGAAGAAAGAGTCTGAAGAATTTTGCAGAAATTTGAATTTGGGCCTATAGACCTCCTCAGGTGAGATTGACAGTGGCCTATGAATATCATTACTGTTTATTACGGTATCCACCTACGGGGATGATTGGCTGCCAATTTGGACGGCAAGATTCAATGGAGGATGAATGAAGAAAAATCAAAACTAATTTTTTTCGTTGGCATTGAGCTTTTTTAAGCTACAAAAGCTGGCTGGAGGAAAGAATGGTTGCTGCTAAGCATCTCCTAAAAGGGATTTGGTGCAATATGAAGCGTATTCTTTATTACAGCTTGCTTTCTGCATTAACCCATTCATACTCCATAGAAAGTTGCCGTCCATGAAAATTATTTCAGAGTCAGACAACCTCAGTCACGCCTCTTGCCGTATATCATTCTTTAACGTAATTCATTCTCACCCAAAGAGGTCTATTATACAGAAATCCTTCTGCTACATTACAGTCCACTTTAATGGTACCAGGAGTATCGCTCAGTGAAGGAGAGCTCATCTAAGCCATTTATAAAGCTGTACAACGTAAGATAGAAGAGTTATAATCATTTGAAAATTATAAATTCGGTCGCCATCTTGAAGAATCAACCTCAAGCCTACATATAGGCTACCGCCTATATAATATTAATAACAATAATAATAAAGTTGCTTAGAGACCACGCCTACTTTATTTTTTCATAGGTTTTTATGGTTGGTGACAGGCAAAACTGTTTTCCTTCTTTCTAGGCCCTTTATGTACCTTTTAGCCACTTAAGATAGCTCTTTGGACTCTTAATGCATCAATGAGTAAGAATCTGTTTGCTATTGTTCGAGCGCTTCATGTGTGAGTGATCAGCAAGACCTGTTTGTAGTCTAACAACACAACAACCGTTTCTCTCTTTGTAAGTTAGTAAAACCACAAGCTAGCAGCAAGTATGCATGAAAACTGTGAAAAGAAGGTTACATAAAGCCTAAAAACTCTTTACTTTGTCCGTAATACAAGTTTTATAACTTATACACCGCATAGGAAGGCATGTGCAACTATACTCGTGCCTATGCCATCATAGATACTAATTACTATATACACCATGTAACACCCTAGATTCCTTGTTCTACACTTTCTAACTCTGCCCCAGTTTTGGAGAAATGGAGTTTAAAGTCAGAACTATAGGCCACAATGTTTTATAGCACGAGATCCAGTGATCAAGCAAACAAGGATTCAGCAGGTCACTTGACCTATTAGAGACTTCAAAACATGTACTGCAACTCAGTAAAGTAGTAACTTCACCAAGGACCCAATACTTAGATAAACAAGGCCACTAGATGCTACACTAGAGAAAATGGAGCATAGGCATACTGCTTGTGACGTCACCAATATAACTTCATGTACAATCCACTTCCTATTTTGTATCCACTTGGTGTATATATTATCTACGATGTAATCATTAAGGGGTTGGGTCTCAATATGCGTACATACAGTATACTGTGCTTTTCAACTCACTTTGATCACTTACGTTTTAAGTGGGTGTCATTTTATGACCACACCTATTTTCCTAAAATTACTAATACAATTGAAGGGACAAACACAGTCTACATTGAGAGCTCAAGAGTGACAATGACTCCTGTAGTACAGATTAGTATTTTTAATCACTTTGTCACAAAATAGTACAATATTGGTACAGTCTGCTACACTCCTGTACTACCTGCTGGATACTGCAGGCAGGCTGGTCAAGCTCATAACACTGATGAGCTGCCCCCCTAGACACCTGTTACGCTATTAAAGTAGTAAATCAGAATTAGAGAAGTGCATTTCCTAACGTTGAAGGGTAAGTTCCGTGAAATTTGGGGGTATTTTTTAAATGGCTCAATGTGTTTGCATGATCATAATAATGTGTTCCAACTCCCATTATTCAAAAGAAATCATTCACTGAGATATGAGCCTTCAAAGATGCTCATTTTTGCTTTTTTTAATTTTTACTTCCTGTCAGTAGGTGTGGCTAAACGTGACATCACAAAGGGAATAGATGCAGATAACTCCATTCCTTTATAAGGGGAAATCATCCTTTATTCTCATGCCTTGTAATGTAATAGCAGTAACTTAAAGATGGGGATCATTAGCTTTCATTATTCTAAGTATGCAACTGCAAGAAAAGGTAACAATACCACAAGTAGATGAATTTTCTTGTTTGCTATTTTGAATCTTT
>NW_003546367.1:107804-114901 GCF_000090795.2 Amphimedon queenslandica | reverse complement strand
CTATAAAGGAATGGAGTTATCTGCATCTATTCCTCTTGTGACATCACGTTTAGCCACACCCACCTACAGGAAGTAAAATTTGAAGAAGCAAAAATGAGCATTTTTGAAGGCTCAGTGAATGATTTTTTTGCAATAATGCGAGTTGGAACACATCATTATTATGATTATGCAAATACATTGAGCCAATAAAAAAATACCCCCAAAATTCACGGAACTTACCCTTTAAAATAGAATGCATGAGTCAGGAAATAAGCTCCCCTTGGAACGTGTTTAAGACTGGGTGTGGTTTTATAGGTAGTATAAAAGGTGCAGTGTGGTGTCCAGTACGGCATTGCTAGGTTGCTATACACGGCACACAAGCTATATCTGATTTAAATTATTTTTTACAGCTAGATTGGTCATTCATTGTAGCCCTTTTCTGCGGATTGTTATAGTACTGACGCTTCTTTAAACAGGTGAGGAGAGATGGCTGATGATGACACTCCAGGAGGAGGTAGAGATCACAAGAAAGAGACTCCCATTACACAAGTGGATTTTAAGACAATAATGGACACCTTTGGCACTCTGAGAGCTGAGATAAATTGTCGGCCGAAGACACTGCTGAATGAGTATTATGTACGATCAAGCTAGAGATGGATAGCTTATCTTTAAAAAGAAATGTCATAAACTTGAGTATGAATTCAGTGAAGAAGTGATGTTTAAATTGGAGGAAGCAGACTCTGTTTTGAGGCAGATGAGGCATGATACAGTTGACATTTAATTTATAATTGCAAGGTTCAATTGCATTCCGCTGGTATTACGTGATGCAAAATGGTAGCTTTCTGATGTCAGAAACACAAAACAGGCTTGTACTGCAGAAACAATAACGATTAATGACAATCCTTGACAGTTGTGAGAATCACCAGTGTAAGGAGAATATTTCATCTTTGCTTATAGACATGAATATAAGAAGGAGAAAGGGACAGTGCATCTTAAACTTGATCCTGCTTATTACTTCATCCAATAAATTGATCTTCACTAGTTCAAGATTTTCAAAATAACTGCAATTATCATAGTTTTTAGTGATGCAGTAAAGACCTTATTTGCTCTTTTTTGATGCCTTACTTTACTGCTAGAAGAGGTACTAGTGTCCATTTTACATCACATGATACCAATGGAATGCAATTGAACTTAACAATTACTAATGAAAGGTCAACTGTGTCATACTTCCTCTGGTTTTAAAGAAGATGCCAGTTGCAGAAGCCACTAAGACCTGGACAGAGCAGGCCAAGGAGTTGCTATGTCAAGGTATGGAATTGTTAAGAAAATGCCAGAAGCACATGAAAATGGCCGACTTGTCAAAAATGGCTAGGCCGTTGTACAAGTTTATGAGGCAGAAGCCTTAGCAGACGACAGCGACAATGAGAAAAGGCAGAGAAAGCTTGAGAGAATAACGCAACAGCTTGAATGAGGAAATCAGCAAGACCAGCTGCATTGGCTCCAAGTATTCACAAGTTTAAGCACAAGAGGACCACCTCATCAACCAGCTCCTGCGATGTTGAAGCCATCAGGCCGTTACCTATCAGTGCTGCCAGTGCGTCCAATTGGCCCCTGCCATCAGTTCCAGTTTGGCCACGTGAGGAGGAATTGTCCTATGCTATCAAATTCAGAGAACAGCAGAGCCCCAGTTCCTTTTAGCACATATCCTTTGCATGGTAGCATGAGTGACAACTTACATGTACATCAGTGTGACAGTGATGGAGAAGCACATGAGATACTTTGTGATTTGCACGCAGAGGGAATTGAGCCTGATTTGAGTAGTGAAGTACAATGGGTTTTGAGTGATGTGGAGGGACACAAACTAGGAGAGTTTGATGAAAATTGTAATGAGCATCCCTCAGTGAAAGGTAGACTTAAGAATAGTGTAGATTATTAGGAATCAGAATTGAAGGCCTGCCCATTTAATAATGACACAAAAAATGGCTACCTGTTACCATTAGTATCCATTCCCCCTAGTTACAGCTGTAACAGTTATCCTTCAGTAAATCCTGAAACTATTCTATTGACAAAGCCTTGGCTGATCTTTTAGCCAATGGACGTGTGATTTCCTGAAAGGGACAAAGAGCTTCCCACATATGTAGTCCACTAATGGTATGGTTAATAATTTAGGAAAGAGATATTTTGTATGGAACTTAAAATATCTTAATAAATTATTTTAATTTTATAATTAAATATGAAGATTTGCAAACAGTAATAGCTATTATTGAATAACGCAACAGGATGTTTTTCTTTGATTTAAAATTGGCATGTCGGTGTCCACAAACGCTATTAAACATATCTAGGGTTTAAATGGTCCCTAGCTAGAGAGCAGCAGAAATTGTGTTTACTGTGTTACCATTTGAGCTTTCAGCTTTGTTATCTGTTCGCAAAGTTGTTCAGCCCTGTGGTAAGATATTGGAGAACTAGATGGAAATCAATTAGTAGTACACTTAGATGATGGGATTTGGATGGGCCAAGAAGAGAACATTGCAACTACTAGTGAACAAGTAAGGGTACTTGCAATGAGCTGGATTTGTAGCGCATGAGCAGAAATCACAATGGTATCATACTAATTGTCTACAGTGGTTTTGCGTTTCTTTTAATACTAAGTCAGGTTAAAGCCAAGTACCACAGGATAAGATTGCAAAGGTACGTGAACTGCTTTTGGAGGTAAGACAACTAAATTTAGTTTGGGCTAGGTGTCTACCAAGCCTGACAGGCAATAATACTTCGATGTAGTCCGCAGTGGGCAATGTTGTCAGAATGATGACTAGAACATTTTACATGTTATTGGGGCAAACATAAGCGAGCCACACTTAGGTGAAGTCTCCCTCACTCACTCACTCTGTATGTATGTACGTGTGTCTCCAGTCATGCCTATTCTGGTCACACCCATTTTTGCACAATATGTATTTATTCTACCATGCCTAGTTGTAATTGACCAATCAGATTGCTTGGTTGTAGGTTCATAAGTAACTAACTTACCTGTGATTTCCTGAGAGGTTAATAAATAATTTCCATGGAGGTTGAATAAGTAGCCCGGGAGGTTCATTAAATAATTTCCCAGTAAATTAAGTAATACAATTAATTGATTACATGTGTATTTTAAATTATAGTTTTGTTACTTGGTATTGCTTTAATAGTTTATTATAATATTTGAGCAGTTAGAGAGGGTAAATGTAACCGTATCTGCAGTTGACCTTTTCTTGCTTGGTGGTGGCTCGTAACTTTTTTTCTTATCGTCATTTAGTGCAACCTTTCGTTCATATTATTTCTTTAATACTGATGAAACTTCTTTTTCTTGATCTTGAGATATTTGTTTGTAGGCTCTAATGCCATCAATATTGCAATGACCAGTGCGATCCATAATCAATTGTTCATCTGTTTCTGATTGAAACAACCTTGTGGCTGCTGTCACTCTTAAAGAATGATTAGTTTTTAAAACCATCGATATCTGTTGATTTACAAAGCCTACAAACAGTGTTTGATAGAAGTATTGTGTCCAATATGAATGTTAGAGTACCAAATTGAACCTGTAGGTTTCTTCAAAGGAGTCAAACAAAATGTGTTAGTTGTTCTTTTCTTAAAATACCACAGGCAATACAGTACAGAGTGTTGGGTCGGTATTCTTTACCATGTTGCCTACAAATCTCCAAAAGAAACTTACTCAACCAGCTATCAAGAGTACTCTTATCACTGCATAGGTGAGGTGGTAGTGGGTATGAACAATCAGATTGTTTCCTGCTGAGGCTCCAGTGTTCCCAATTTCTGCAAGCCCAGTCAGTGTTTTTCTTAGGTAATGCACTCTTTTGAGCTACCAGCACAACTTCATCGTCCTTTAGGGCAGCAAACCTAGAGCTAGCTGAGATCCTGGATGATGATGCAGCAGTGGTTGTGGTGCTGCTTGAGAAATTTAGAGCCGCCTTCTTTGCTGCCATTGAGCTTGGGAAGCAATTGGGGTGTGTTATTTGATAAGTCTTGGTATTGCTCTTCCGTACTCTTCCGTAATTTGTGAAAAAAACTCCTCTATCTGCCTATCTATTTAACTTGAGATATCAGAGACAGCCATAGATGGGAAGATAATGTTTTTTTTCAAACTGTTATAGTGCGCTTTTGCTACGTGCAAAAGTTACCATGAGAATGCATTGCTGTTGCTAACTGTTGCTAAGAAAACTATTTGTTTATTTTAGTACATGGTAGAAGTTGGTTATACAACTCTGTGTCGGTATCTATGGCCCTATCATATCTCAGGCCTATGGCCCTCGGTATGTTAAATGCCGTAGATACCTCCACCTCATTGTATAACCTTTACAAAATCAATGATCTATTACCGTACCATTCTAATCCAATATTTTCATTGATGTGGGTGTGGTTACATTGAAATAAAAATGGCACCCACCTTAGCCAATTTTACTTGCAGCAACATAAGTCTGATCTAATGTCGAGACACTTCACCAGCAGAGAAAATTTAAGAAAACAAATCTTTAAGCTTTTATTAATTATGGTTATATGACAATATAAAAGCACTTCAAATGGCTCATCAAAGAAAAGGAAGTCTAAAAGTACTGTGCTTGAAAATATTATAGTTAAAATTAAATTATACTTATTAAAGTTACGACTGAGATTCTTCACTGCTAATAAAGCTACACAAGCAAGCTATAAAATTTTCTTTCACGCATGCAAGTCACAAGTTCTGTGCTGCTCTGCATGTGTATCATTTACAATTTGACTACAACATTAGCCTTTGTGACATCTAAACATTTTATTTGGCCATGCTAGCTTGTCCTCACCACTTCAATGTTCTACACTCACCTAGTTGCATATGCGGACACATTCGTACGATGCACTTAAATTGGATAGTTCCAGTAGAAAGGAAATTGATTTTTGGTTATCAAAAATTTACTCTTATAATGGGCAATCAACTTGGCACAGTCCTTCAGCAGTAAGAGTAGTGTACTTAGATGCTGGTGAAACTGGTTGTGGGGGATATGATGTTAATCACAGTTGCTATGTTGATAATGGTGTTCGCGATAAGCAGGAAAAAACCAATACTTTCACATGGCGGTAATTAATAGCTGTGAAGAGAGTCCTAGTAGATATTTCTAATGGTCTGGTGGCCAAAGTGTTCATTAGCATACTGATAGTCAGAATGTAGCTAGAATGCTTCTGCTGGAAGTAGAAAGGCAGATCTCTAAGAGATAGTGTATTCTGTTTTGTCTTTGTGTGTTACATACCATATTGACTTGGAACCAAAATTGGTTCCTAGAGAGTTCAACCTAATTGCACATGCTATTATTAGAAAGGACAATTGGCAGCTCTACCCTGTGGTTTTTCAAGCTATAGACAGTGAGTGGGGGCTTAACACTCTTGATTGTTTTGCATCAGCAGCTAAGGTACAACTGACATGTTTCCACAGCAGATTTGCTAAAATAGGTGCAGAGACTGTTGACTTTTTCACCACAAATTGGAGGGGTGAAAATAACTGGTGGTGCGCCCCTCTCTATTTAGGCCCTACAGTGTTGAGGCATGTCAAGGTAAAGGGTCATTGATTGTCCCTTTGTGGGAATCAGCACCTTATTGGTCTCTCCTTTTGAAAGGTGACAGCAAAATTGAGAAATTTGTCCTTCAGTGGCAGGATTTGCTTTTGTAAGATGTATTATTCTTTCCCACTTGTTCAGGGTCAGTTTTGTTTAATAGCAAAATACCTAACACTCATATTTTAACACTTCATTGAGATTCCCTTGGTGGTGAGTGACCTGTTGGTCAGGACCCTGGGCAACCCCCTGGCCTTGAGCTACCCTTGGTGGGTTCCTAATGACACTACTACATGTTAGTGGTGGACGTGTAATTAAATTACATAGTACAGTAGTTAACAGGATAATACTAGTGACAAGCAATGGTGTGATAGTGCTCAATGGAATACAGATCTGATCTTTAGTTTTGACAGGGAGCTAGTATTATGTGATTTGAATTGGTGTGTGGAATAGTTATTTTTAGGTGAGACCTATTTGTGGTTTGTCAATGCATTTTTCCTGGCAGTGTTTATTTTAAATATGCTGTTTGGTATTTGGCATGTATTCTTATGTTTTTTTAATTATGCTATGTATGTCTCGCATAGGGGTTGGAACAAACTAAAAGTTGGGGGGCTAAGGTATTATTTATTGGCAATCATAGGAGCATGATTTAACAATTGATAATTGTACTGAAATTAATATTGTCCAAAATATTTGCGTCTATGCTCATTAAATGTAACAAATTCCTTTGCAATGTCCTTGATGTATAAATTGTCTGTAATTTCTTGATGTGTATGCAAAATAACTACATGATTAAGACGCTCTTGTGACATTGTGGAGCGCAAGTAGTTTTTTAATCTCCTTAACGTCGAAAATCTATGAAGCTAATGTTAACAGAGTTGTTAAATAAAAAAGTAGAAGCTTGTGTATTTCTGAAAGAAACTAGTATGTGTTCTTAGAAGTTAAGCTAGACTGTATTAATTGTTTTATGAAATGAATCATCACACAATATGCACACATATAAGGATTACCTAAACTAAAGTCTATAGTGTTGATTATAGTAATACATGTACATCACTTACAGTTGGAGGGGCTAAGCCCCCCTTCAATGAAAGTTGGGGGGGGGCTTATAACCCTCCTGCCCCCCCCCCTGTTCCTACCTCTATGATGTCTCGTTTCTAGACATATTTAACTCTTGTATTTGGAAGAAAAGACAAGAGACTGAAGACCTGACATGGAGGAGTCTGGCTGCAATGCTTCCAGCAACAGTCTTTAAAAGGGAAGGCAGAAAGTACAACGACCAAGCAAATGGAGGAGATGGGCAGATGACCATAGAATACCTCAAAGCTAACCTGTGAACAAGATATATTTAATACTATATTTGCAGTATTTTTGGGACAAAGTCAGCATTTCAGACCACTGTCAACTGTATTACCTGGGCCAATGAGCTGGCTGGGTACCCCCCTATTTCTAGGGCACTAATTGTCTCAGCCACACTAAAAGTATGGAGCGAGCCCTGGCAAAACCATTGACAAAAAGGAGCCAATTACTGCCCTGATGTTATTA
>NW_003546367.1:104962-107602 GCF_000090795.2 Amphimedon queenslandica | reverse complement strand
TACCTTATATGGCTGAATTGCACACTTCATCTCAAGAAAAGCTGTTCGGGGAACAATGGTCACTAAAACAGGAGAGAAGCTGAGGAGTTATGGGTCAATAAGCTATTGAAGACTCATGGAGCTGTTTCTAGCAAAGCAACAAGATCCTAGTGAAGATAGGTCATTTAGCCTCTACAGTTTAAGAGCAGGTCAGGCTACAGCTACGGAATAAATGATAGAGTGTTCAAGCGACATAGCACGTGGAGGTCAGAAACTACCAAAGATGGTTACATTAAAAATTCTGTGGAAGCTATGTCATTTGTGACCTAAAACATTGGCCAGTAGACTTGCATGTATTTTCTGAACTGCAACACTCTGTGACACTAGTGAATTATATTTGATAGTTGTTGTCATGGCTTTTGTGTGTGCATACATTGCACCTCATCAACAATGGTTGTGTTTTAATTGAGTGGAGAGTGATGAAGTGGGTGGGATGATAGGGGAGGTGCATTTCCTGATGTTTAAAAGAATGCATTAGTCAGAAAATAAGCTCCCCTAGATATGTGTTTAATACTGTGTGGTTTTATAGGTTGTATAAAAGGTGCAATGTGTAGTCCAGTACAGCATTGCTAGGTTGCTTTACACGTCACACAAGCTATTTCCAATTTAAATTATTTTTTACTGCAGGATGGTCTAGTATATGTTTAAGTTTTCATAATTCCAATTGGCAGTACTAGGGATTTAGTATTACTGGTGCTATTGTGACGGGCCAGTGACTAATCAATGTTAGTGTTATAGTCAGAGCTATGTGTGAGATAAGTCTTCCTTGGTAATCCACATCTATTTTCTCTGATTAGGTTGCTTCACAGTAGGTACAGGCTAATGGGTTTTTTCTACCTAAGCACATTGTTATTTTTCCAATAAAGATTGGTTTTTTTTCTCCATGCGCCAGGCAATTTCTTCCCGTGAAGAGAGCAGCTCACTTCAAAATAAAATGATATCACAAGGAGCATCAGGAGCTATGATAGCTATAAGCTGAATTCAGATGAACTAATGTGACACTCTACATTGTAGTAATCATGTTTTATACTGAATTATATTTGATATTTGTTGTTGTGATGGCTTTTGTGTGCACATACATAGCACCTCACCATCAATGGTTGTGTGTTAATTGCGTGGGTAGTGATGAAGTGGCTGGGATGATAGGGAAGGTCAATAAAAAAATCACTGACTACAGCTTACTGAGAAATTTGCAGAATTGGCTCTATTGAAAGAGGCACTATTGGCACAATGCGACATCATTTACATAGACCAAATTCATTGAAGTAGGTCATGGAGCTAAAGGTATAGTCGGTTGAAGTTGATTTGCCCAAGTACCACCCCTTATAACTTTTTTAATCACTAATGCTAGCAACCTGACATTTAGTATACTTGCAAAATGGGTTCTTTCGAAAATCTGTACCAATTCTTGATTCTCTAGGTGCTCTGGAAGGTTCTGAATGGGTTCTTCCACTCTAGTTCAAAGGGAGCCGCCATAATGAATCATTACGTGTAGGCTACATCACACTCGTGAATATCATTTGCATTTCATTACTATTAATGTTTTTTTTTATTTATAAAATAAAAAAAACAGATCAGGTCCTCTAGAGAAGCTGGTATTCAACTAGCGGACCTTGCTACTGGAAACATACTGCTACATCTGTCTACAGCCTTCTTGGTTCTAGTTATTCTTCATCATCCTCAATCTATGTTGATATCTTCCGTATCCGAGGTCTTTGTCAACTTTATAACAGAAAAAGGTCCAGCTAGTGATAATTAAAGGTAGTAGTATCCAAAGCAAGGATTAAACAGATGACAAAGAGTCTTAGAGGTGAAGAAACACTCAATGAAAGAGCTTGCTTGCACTGTACCACCATTTTTGGGTGTGGCTAGTAGTGACATTTTGATGATGCAAAAATTGATTTACTTCCTGTGACAACTTAACTTGAACCGACTATAGGCAGATATAGCTTCATAATGACACTGATTCGACAGATATGTATGTGATCTCAGGTTCAAAAGAAATATTAATGTAGTGCTTTAAAGCTGTAGTTCACCTGATACTAGATCTCATAGTAATGATGATAATGAGCCACCTGCAAAAAAGAAGTGTACTGATAATACAGTGGTTTCTAGGCCCAGAAATTAATCAAAACGTAGTTTTCTTGCTGAAAAGATGAGTGAAGCTGATGAAATTGCTGTCAGTTATCAGACAAACATGAGAATCATTCACAGTTGAGCAAATCAAAGCATGGCCCCATTTTGTGCCAATAAAGAAAAATGAGTCTCTCCTAACTAACCATTCTTTCGCAACAAAGCTAAGAGTCTGTTTCATGCTTTTATGCCCAGGTAAATAAATCCAGTTACATTTTGATAGTATGGATCAGTTGTAAAAGTAGCAAGACTTAAAGGCTCAAGGTTGAACTCAATAACAGTATAATCAGCTTCAAGCTAAAATTATGAATGACATTGAACAACTGTCAATTTATTGATAATTTGTGATTGTAACCTGAATCAGTTGTCCATTTATTATACATATGTACAGTTATGGTCTCATTTGCAGAGTGAATTACTTGTATTGTATTTCCTGTAGCTTCCATTTATCTTCATGAAGAATTAAGT
>NW_003546367.1:102272-104553 GCF_000090795.2 Amphimedon queenslandica | reverse complement strand
TTTAAATAAAGAGTTGCGCACTTAAATATAAGTTTTAATATATAATACTCATGGTACTCATCTATTGAGCATTGGTGCTCCCTATTGGACCTTTAACGTTGAGTACACATTTCACCAGTCATTTTAAAGGTATGAAGTGCTCTCACCACAGTACCATAGCCATTGCATAATTGGCTGGCTATATCTCTACAAGACAGCTCCTTTCTTAGTGTCACCCACATTACCCTCCACAAAATGTCACTGGAAAAAGCTTTGGTGTGAGGTTTTTCACAGGATGACATTCTATAAGCTTTCAATTGTTATTAATGGGTGCTAAACTGCATGCACGTGCATCTAAACACTGCACTACAAACAGGACATGCAAAGTAAGGTCCAAGTGAAGTGAAAAGCGCAGTACCCATTAATTTTAAAGCTACGTAATATGGATTGGAAACTGATCACGTCATCCCATTCAAATCAATGTAAGTGGGCACGGACAGACTTTGTAATCATCTTTCTCCTAATCTCCTTTGGCCGCTTTGTTGAAAGGGCCAAGAGAACTGCCAGATTACATGTAGCTTGAAGCAAACTTTAAGGCAGTTTAAACTGTTACTGGAGGTTTATTCTGTTATTTGCAATTGTTAAAACTAGGGTTTGATGCTTTGTTTTGATGTAAAATGAGAAAAAGTGAGCTTTTTCACAATGCGTGATAATAGTGAAATCTATTTAACCTATAAGTTGCTTGGAGTAACTAAAACTAAACAAATTATAGTATGTGACTATGCATCAAACAAAGCTACATTAGGATAGGACAGTTACAGTACCACAAGTGCTAAGTACGAGCCATGAAGTGCCAAAATGTGCAGTTTCAGAGGCCCATCTACTTAACCTATATCTTTAGATAAAATCCAAACTAAGGAAAAGGATTACACTACAAAAAACTTTTGAATTTTTGAGATAAGGATAGGCTATTAGCCAAGCCATAGACTATATAGTGAATAAATAATAACTGTATTTATTTATTTGTGCCATCTCAAGGGCAATTTCAATGACAACATGGGAGAAGATTCTGTTAGCAAAACTATGTTTAAGAACTCGTAAGACCTATCTACTCATCAACAGTAAATGAAACAAATTAACACAGTTACAGACTTGGGGAAGAGCTTGTGTAGTCCTTCCATTGCTTTTCCACCATTACAGAGTCTGTCCATGTGATGGCATCAGTTTCCAATCCATGTCACGTAGTTATAAAGTATATGGTACACCATAGGGATTGGAAACGCTCGGATAAATAATATAGATGCTCGTTATGGACTGAAATTGGCTGCCCTATAAATGTAAATTACAAACCCTGTTTATTTCATATTTCTAAATGTTGCAGTGTCACAATCACTTGATAAGAATTCTATATAGTGAAAACTTATAGTTGGAATGCAATAAAAGTTGCATGCATGGCAAGTTTATCAATAATAATAAATATACGGCAGTTTTCTTTATTTCAGAAACTGATTTTCAAATATCCACAGGAAGAAATTTACTGCATTGTAGCTTTTTCCATTGGTGACATTCCTATAGGAAACAATACTAACGCCACAGATTTTATTAGTAATAATGAAGTTGCCAAAGGGAGAAATTGCACTGAATGTCCGACTATTCTTGATGTCCCAAATAAAACACGACTTAAAAAAATTAAGGTAAAAAACGCTCAATCAATTTGATGATAGTCACATCAATATAGACATCTCATCATAATAGCTGTTGTGTTATCATTATAGAAGCTATAGAGAGAAATGATGTCAAATCATACTATAATTTATATTTCAAAGGGTACAAGTTCATAAAATACCTTGAAAAGAGAACTTATTTTCCTAGAATGGGGACTACTCAAATCTTAAAAAGCCATTAGACCAATGACTTTCACGAGACTTTTCTGAAGAAGGTTCTTGAATATCGATTCTTAACCCATAACACACCATGGCTTTTTGACAATTTTTATTGTGTTAATGAAAGGATCACGTGATATTGAGCCGTTTCTAATCCCTGTTGTATACTATATCTATGACAGGACAGACCCACCCAGAACAAAGATTTTGTAGACTAAAGAGTTTTGGACGACAGCTATAGGCAAATTTATGTTTTGCTACCACTTTCAACTTAACTGCTAATAGAAAAGTAGCACTGCTATTGGCGTAGTTTATGACATTATAATGACATTAAAAATCACTATTTCATTTCTAAAACAATGACTAAATGCATACAGTACTTTAATTTGTTCTATTTAAAAACTAGAATACTGTCACCA
>NW_003546367.1:100092-102262 GCF_000090795.2 Amphimedon queenslandica | reverse complement strand
CTTTCACTACGTATATTTAACATTTTGAACTATTAACATTACCACAAAAAAACCAATTAAAGTGGTGCAGTGCACTGGACAAACGAGCACTATGAAAGATTCCAATCACAGTTAGCCTCTTATATCTCTTTTAAAATGTCTGCATTTTTTATGCTACTGGTTTTTTCTTCCTAACTCTGTAACAATAGAAGCAAATTCTTTAATATCTTTTAAAATAAAATCAGAGTCTGTATCATCACAAGGAGATTGTTTCATTTCAGTGACATTCATACCATTTTCACTCTCATCTTTACCTCTTCTGTAACGTCAAGATTCTTAGTTACACGTAGTTCAGCTTGTTTTGGTAAACAGATGCATAAAACAGAATTTTGTATAAGGTCACTGCCAATAGCAACTTCTACTACCAGTTTTCTTCATTGTAATGATTGTGATGGTACACAACTGACACTAGGAAGTAAAGAATGATGGCACATTTATGAGACAGGAAGAGCCATCTTGACCTGCAGTACAACTGAAAACTCCCAGTTTCAAATCCACAAGGCACGTTCTGATTTACAAGGTATGTACTATGTTGATCTACTACTTCAATATCCTCCTGTGATACTTTTGAACATTTTATACCTTGGGTGAAATGCAATGATAAAGCCTGTTGTGAGCAACACTAAGAACTTTTTGTAGTATAACTTGAGGCATGCAGTAATAAAGCTAAACATCTTATTTAAATTGTACAATTTTACCCGACAAAACAATAGATCTTTCACGATTCTAATTCCTCCTTAAGCATAGTTATTGGTGTGATTGCCTCTTAGCAAAAGATGCTTTCGGTAACATATAGCCCACTCTTGGCAGCAATCCCACTCCGACAAGATATATGACAAATAGTGAGGATACATCTTAACCAGTTTACAAATTTTGAATTGCTCCCATAATGAAATGAGCTTCATTTCTGATTTAGCATAGACCAGCTTTTTTGTTCTTGCCATTAGAAAAGGACAATCATCATTGGAAACATGATTTTGTCCATCATGCAACCAAGTCCATTAAGCTTGCAAAAACGGAAACACAAAGCAGGATTTTAGTACTAGGCCAAGTAGCCATACAATCATATGTCATAATAACTATTGGGCCGAAATTTACACCATGATTATAAAATGCTTTTTTGGGAGCTGATTATTTAAATCATCTGAAGACCTTGAAGAATAGTTTCTTCTTGCTCATCTAATGCTATAAATGCAGATAGTGGTGTGCCTCCAGAGGAATAACTTGTAGAATTTATAAATAAAGATGTATTTAACCGATGTAAAGAATAAAGTTGAGTCACAAAACACAGTTTCCCTAGCTTGTTTAATAAGCTATATATACAAGCAACAATTAGTAACACAGTAGCGTCACTTAGTAGGATCACCCACAAACAAAAGGGCTGCCATGAATTTTACAGCCTTGCTGTAGCGGGAAAATGAGCTCCTATGCTTACCAGACTTCTTAGAAGACTTCATCTTGACCAGAAGACTCCAAAAGTACCACAAGCATAGCTCTAGACTTTGTCTAAGAGAAAGGCCAGGAATTGGCCTACTGACCTATTTGTTTCACACGGTTCCAGAAATTTCTTTTACAGATGTAATAAGGAAAAAGTGGAACTTGTTCATTGTCAATTGGGAAAAGTTCCATGATAAACCACGTTATTATTCATCGGGATTAGCAAAAGTGAGCCCCACTTAAGCGAGACTCTTCTGTATGTATGCATGTATGTACGTATGTTTATAGTCACGCCTATTCTGGTCACACCCAATGTGTGCACTACTATCTATTTAAATGTCAGTAATCTAATGCGGTAGTATTCTGATGAAATGTTATCATTGATTTCGGTGTGGTTGCAACAAAATGGCGACTATTCATGCTATGAAATGGGAGCAATTCTCCAGCTTTCTTGTAGCAGGATAAGACTCATTTGTTGTCCAGACACTTCTCTAGCAGCAAGAAAGTTAAGAAAGCAGCTATCATACGTGCGGAAAGTTTAGTGGCAAAAAACTTTTGTGGTTTGGAAGTTCCTGACCTATTTGTGGTTTTTATTTTCATGGATTATGATTGAAGCAGCCACACCTCTTATTAATTTGATATAATACCACACCTTTTCAATAATAATTAATTAGTTAGCAATAACCACACCACT
>NW_003546367.1:91543-98703 GCF_000090795.2 Amphimedon queenslandica | reverse complement strand
GTATGATGTTGGCCAGTCTTCAGTTTACGAGTCACAGAGTCAAGGGGAATGGCTTGACAGTTGGTAGCAGTAACTGTAACAGGTTTAGTGCCTTGCCAGACAGAGACGGTGAAGTTAGGCTGTATTTCACTTGGCAGTGTCATACTGTCTCCTCTCTCAGGGAAAACACACTTCAGGTAAGGAGTAAGCTCCGATGGAAAATGCTTACGACTGCTCCTTATTGTTCCATAGGCATAAATACCAACTGATAAAAGGTCAGAGAATAGCTGGAAACTGGAGAAGTTGTTGCAGTAGACATGGTGGTTACGGTGATGGATGGTAGCAGTTAGATCTTTAACAACACGAGATCCCAAACCTTTCTCAGTAGATGTTTCCTTTCTAGTGTATACTTGGAATTGGGAATCATAATCATTGATACTGTCCGCTCTCACCCACACCTTGAATCCTCTCTTTAAAGACTTCTGAGGCATGTATTGCTGCAGAGAGGAGCGACCTTTACATGGGACTATAGCTTTATCTATGGCACATTGGCAATGAGGGTGGTATACTGCTTCGAATCTCTCTGCTACAATTGTGAGGAATGGGCGGAGCTTATATAAACGGTCAGTTGATGCATAGATATTAGAGTAAATGAAAGGGATTCGAAACGGAAGCGTGGGTGTAGCCCAACCTCCATTCATTTGTATTGCTGCTAGGCTGACAGAGGCTCGTTGAAAATTTTTTGTCACAATTTACCCTTGATTTTCTTTCTTTTAGGAGCAATATCTTGCAAAGAAGTGTTCCTATGCTTGTGAAATTAATGCATCAAGAAGCCTAATGTTTCCTCTTTATAATTTTGTTTTCTATTGTACAGATAATTTTATCATGTTAATGTTATGGCACTTTTAAAACCATAAAATGTATTTTTTGTCATTATAATCCCTTTTTTGAAAACAAGCTAGAGTAAAATGCAATACCTTTATAATCATATGACAGAGTTTCCATTTGCATATCGAATGATACTAGTTATGGTTAGAATTGACCAAGCATGAGTTTGTTACTACAGAAAAAGGGCAAAAAATAAAAAAATTTTGTTGTACCTATAACTCATTGCAAAATAGCGTTGTAGAAGTAAAAACCTTGCTGCATGTAGTCCAACACTTTCTATATCAAACGGTAGGTATATCAAAAGTAAGCGCCCTCTTGGATCTCCATAAATATCCTTCGAAGTCCTTGCAGTACAGCCTCACTAATGGAGGAGATGGGAAATCAACCAGGTATTGGGCCGGTAACCAATAGCAACATCAATCAGCCTACGCCCCCGTTTCCAATCCCTGTGTACTCTAATATCTATGGTTGATGGTGTTGTGATGGTAGCATTGTCTACAAAGTGCAGGTAACGGTGAATGTCAAAGAAGCGGTCTCTGGACATGCAGTCGGCAATGATGCTACAATGGAAGAGAGGACCTCCACTACGCCAGTAGTCGCCCAGTGCAGGTAGTCTCATCAATCCCATGATAATGATGTTACCGAAGTATGCATGCATATCCTCTATGCTTATTCTCTCTCATTTCTGAAACTTCTCTTCCCCCACAGAGAGACTAGCATAGCAGTTAGTTTCAGTAACGATAAATTCCATCATCACGGAGGTGAAGAAGAGCTGAAACACTTTCAGTGGTGAAGAAGGTACAGGTACAACTGGACAAACTGGCTCAGTGAATTCAGCAACATAGACGGGTTCCAAAAGATCTGTCCATTTATTGTCAGTAACACCAGAGAATAATACATTGTATATTTACGAATTATATCTTATTCTTTATACTTTGCTGCAGGTGTAGATGGTAAAGATGATTCCATACCACCAGCCGGAGGAGAAGTGGTAGCTGGTTCAGTTCCTGCTTCTAAATCACTTGTAGTTACTACAGTGTCATCAATAGTCATATCAGTTGCAAGAATACTATTTTAAAAATAATTATGTATCAGTATTGAGTTTTAAATATCTAACCAGTCATCAACATCATCCTCAAAACCAAGTTCATCATCAGAGTCTAGACAGAAAACTTCATGGGAGTCGTCATCCATGACTAGATCTAATGCCTCTTCAACATTATATTGTCTAGTCATCTTATCAAACTTGAGGACACAAAGGAAGCGCTTAAAGGCACTTATCTAACAACTAACAGCTCTTTTGACAGCAGCAAAGATAAGCGCTTGTTGCTATGTAAATACTGTACGTAAAATACGTATTTCGTCATTGAACAAATATAAACCTTTACGTAAAAATACGTATTTTTTAATTAAAGGGTTAAACAATTTCGGAGTATGAGATGAGGAATGGACATAATGTTGGCAAATGCAACTTTTAATATGGCACAAGATGTTTTGAAGAAACAATTTCCTGCTATTAAAGGTTTTATATCAACAGTAGATCAATATCAGACACCAGCAGCTGGTAGTGGAAAGTATCAACTCCAAACATTTTATTGTCAAAGTTGGGCTCACTAGATTGCTGCATCCAGTATTGGCAGTGTTGATAGTGTTCATGTGTATGACTCCGTATTTAGCACTTTCGATAACCATAGTAAGGAAGTTGTGTCAAAGCATTTCCCAAGACGAAGCATCAAAATGTGTCCTTTGCAGAAACAAATTGGAGGTAAAGATTGTGGCTTGTTTGCCAGAGCAGTGATAACAGCAATAGCTCGTGGCCTATATCCTTTAAAATTTTGTTTCTGTTGAGGATAAAATGAGACATCACCTTAATTGTTTACAAAACAAAAATATCACACCTCTTCGATGCATTACATAACTTCGTCATCAAAATTAATATTATGCCATATTATTAAATGCAATAAGAACATGATTTATTTACAAAAGTTATTATTGCATGACTGGTGATTTCATAAGAAAATACACAATAAATACACAATACTAATTACGGAGAAATCAGATGTGATACCACCACCTTCGAATTCATCTATAATAATGCTAGGCTTTAATATGGAGCTTTACAAACCATCCAGCAGAATTTAGTTTGACTACACTTAGTCATAAATGCAAAGGTTCCTTTATATCGTTTCTCATTTGACTCTGAAGTTGTTCAGAATACCATTTCTGGAACTGGTTATGTACAAAATTATTTGCTGGTTTATTAATGCTGACAGCGAGAGGTTCAGTTGGCAGGAACAATTGCAACATTGATCTTTTTCCTTACCAGAAGCTCCAATATGTCCGCTGTGCACTGCACTTAAAATTTTTCAAATATTACTAATGCACGCTGTTCTGTACTCAATTTCAATTCCTTTCTCTTTTTTCGACATCTAGTACCAAAATGTTGAGAATGTACTGTTTCATTGTCGTCTTATTACATCAGTTGTTATGAGAATGTGTTATGTGCCAAGTAGGTGGAAAGGTGAAAGGTGCATGACAATTAGAAGTGTTGCCTGGTCTGTTAGCTGGACTGGTAAAAATCTCCAGTCATGGAGCAGCCAAAACGGCAATGATTTGCCTCTTGTCATCAAGACCACAAACTTCAACCCTCCTTGATCCTTCTCAGCCATAGTCCATGCTGAAACAGGGACATAGTGCATGCCAGTTTGATCCTAGTTAATAATGAGATCAAGCAGAATGTCTTCCATTGTCACTACAGTTTTAATATCAATCGAAAATTTTTCCTTTCTTTCCTGAAAATCTTCAATAAAAACTTTTGCCTTAGTACCTGCTTTACGGTTCACAAATCCCATGCGGTTTAGGAGGCTTTTTGCTTAAGATTTGTAATGGTAAGATGACCTCCATTACAGGCTAACAAATTGGCATCTTTGTGTGAGACTACACCTTTAGCAGTCCCCATAACAACTGCACTATTTACAACTGAACCATTGTCCCGCAAGAAGTTTAAGTAGCCACGGCGATGGACTTCACTTCTACCTGATCTAATTGCTCTGTTACTCTCTTTTTGAGTTCACTTTTGTATAAATGTCGCCAGTGCCTCACAGTGTTTTCCAATACTTTAATAAAATGACAAACTGCTGCAGCAATACCACATTCAGTGGCTCTCTTTCCAATAAAGCCTTCTATTCAGCTGTGTACTTAGCATTAGGACACCTTTCTCTTGTAGTAGTCCCTGATAATTCGGCACTTTCAATGATAGCTCCAACCCATGAATTAGCCGCTTTAAAAGCAGAGGGGAGTAAAACTTATGCTAGTGGACCATTAACGTTGGGTAAAGGACCTTGTTTCCTTCCATCATTTTTCTCAAAATAGTGTAGCGATGCCATCTTTCTTAATTTTGTGCATGCTTAAAACTATTTGTGGTTTTTAATTTCGTGGTGTCCTTCTAAACCAGGAAAACCACGAAGGTTTTTGGCCACAAAACTTTCCAGCTATATGGTATATAATCATCAATGTCTGTAATCATTCTTGAATTACTGATGATTAAAGCTTAGATCCAATAATTCATTAGAAAGATTTCATGTCAGATATGCTTTAACTATCTTCCCTTCTACAAGAAAATTTTAATATCTTCAGAAATTCTGAACTAATAAAGTTAAAAGAGCAAGCCCATAGCATGAAATCACCTTCTACTAATGAAAGTTGTGCACTGCTGCACATCAGTACATAAACATTTATTTAGTCCTATGTCACTAGATGTCTACATCCATTCTAATCGAGATTGTATATTGCTAATTGATAATCACAATTTTAGTCATTTTGCTTGCCCTTCAGTGTTTTACATGCGCCTAGTAAACTACACAAAATGTCTCCTTGAATCAGAAAATATCGAGGGAAATCTAAAGCCCTCAGTCCTGCTATAGTCTTGCATTACGCAGCTCATTCTAATAGACAGGTAGTTTGCTTTTTGGTTGCATATTTAGTTGTGTAATGTTTGCAATTGCATGATGATACATTTGGCACATAAACTGAGCCATTTTTTATTTTGTCAGTACTACTGCTTGCGGTTTGTTGATAGTTAAGGTTTTATAAATCATATAAATTGTTTGCTTCCATATGCAATTATAGTTGTTATTGCCTTTATGATGAACTTACATTAACGCTCCACTGTGTGCGCACAAGATTCATCATGTTGTCTAAGTGTTTGCTCTAATAATTATACCTTAAAACTGACATGTCGTAATGTTGCTATAGGTTAATAGTAGAGTTATTATCTACATGTTGTAAATATAGTTACTGTGTTTCTCTGTTCTCAATGACTAGATAATTGTCTCCTCATACTAACTCAATCAACAAACATGTCTGCATGTTATGCATGTACATTAATGTATGCATGAGCATTGTTATTATTTATTATTTATTGAGATGCACTACACACTACATTGCTTGTATGTACAATAAAGGGGAGAGAGGCAGAGAGAATGGGGTGTCTTTCTGGTGAGTAATTTAATGTATCGTTTATTGTGTTGGAGAATGTCGCCAAATGATTAAAGGAAAGAAATGCAGAAGAAGGCTTCAAAATGTCTTATTGGAAGAAATGTTTAAAGATCGACATAACTGAACAATTAAATTTGCCATCTCTTTCTGCTCTCTTAGTACAATAGGATCAAGACAAAGTCAAGAAATAATTAATGCTGTGTTGCATCAGCTAAATCCATAATAATGGTAAGTTGTGTGTAATGTACATTAGGCATGCGCAATTAAGTCGATTGTTCCATTAATTGGGAAAAGACTTAAAGTGATTGTACTGATCAATTGCACTATGCCATAATCGATTGATTACAATTGACCACATCTCACGGGTGTTTAATTTCCCTGATATTGGACAAAAAAGGGTGTCATAAAACGTCATAAGAATTTTTGAAATTAACCTAGTAACAGCATAGCAACGGAACCATGTACTCTTTGGAGTCATGTGACTCAGAGGGGAAACTCCCTAGAGCCATGGTGGCTGTTTAAAAAGATTGCTTAGATGATAAGCTACAAGATGCTATCCTTTCTTTATGTATAAAGTGCTCTACGGCTGTTTTGTGATACAGTGAAGACACTCGGACGCCAACAAGTATTAGAAGGACAACTACAAAATAGAAGTTTTTACCAGTGCTGCTGGAAATGGACGCTAAAGTACTAGAACAAATCTTTCCATTGATGTATCAGCTCAATTGCTTAGAATTTTTTTACATGGGTAAAAAGACGATAAAGGTGAAGGTATTATTGAGTGTATAGCGTGCACATATGTGTGTGCTATTATGGTAATGGTGTACTGGTTATTGTGTCTCTTCATCTTCGCTCTGCTTCTTTTTCCTTTTTTTCAATAAAGGAGGTTGCAGTGCTTCATTGCAGTGAAGTATTCTGAAATGAATGATGGTTTTGAAGTACCACACAGAGTCGATCGACACTGTCTCTCATATTTTTGTAAGCCCTCTCCGTGTTATTGAAGGCAGCATGCAATGATTCCACTCCCTGTTCTCCTATGCAACCACATCCTACCCTCCACCTCTTCACCCATGGTATAAGGTGATCTTCAAGCATGTGGAGTTTAGGTAGGAAAGTGGCTGATGGGAAAGTAGCTCTGTAGTGCTGTACAAAGATGTTGACTGCAGTCTCTATAATAATTATTATAATGTAAGTTTTGCTAATTATATATACTGTATTTACCTAGCTGTTTGATGTCCTCATCTTTTAGCAATCTATTGCTGTCATATATTTCATGACATGCTCCAAAAGGGAGAACATGTCTGTGTATTTGGTGCATATTTCTCCAGCCCTCCCTTTTAACTCTACATCTTTACGGCTTAGTGAATCTGCCGTTGTCATAATTGCAGAGCAAAGAGTCCTTATGTTATGTGGCTATACAAATATGGTAACATACATGTAATGTAAAAATAAATAATATACCTTGAGAGCTCTGTGAATATGATTACCAATGAATGAGCCACCATGATAGGCTTGCCGTATAACATTAAATGATGCCAATGCATTATCAAGGGACTTAACAAAGAGCCCTTCATCTTTTTCAAATCCTTTTGAGACTTGCCTTTGATGTTGAATGATGGCTCTTTCCTATAAAGAATAGAGACATGTATTATAGTATGTTATGATTAGATAAAATTACATTAGCCTTAATTTTTATGATGTTATTGTGTATCAGGGATGTGACATTTTGTATTGAAGGATCTTGTTGAGGATTTGTAACGGTGAGGAGAAGAAGGGCTAGTAGTGGTTGGCCTTGG
>NW_003546367.1:88549-90764 GCF_000090795.2 Amphimedon queenslandica | reverse complement strand
AGGTTTGAGATGGTTTGATGATACCTGTCCAGAGCAAGGTGGAGGTTGAAGACATTATCTGGAGCTTCAAACACAGAAAAAACACAGCTATTAAGGACAGAGTTTGGTTTTTCTGTATTTATGATTTGGAATGAAATTTTTACAGAAGAGCCACCCTTATCTCCTCCCAATTCTATCCAAATCTCATTTGGTGGTATGACTCCATCATGCCAAGTAAGCTGGTTTAATCTGTTAATAATAACAAATTTATTATAAAGTATTGTTTTGGTTTACCGCTTCTTCTCATCTAGCAGGTGAATGATAACACTCTCCAAATCATCAACACAAGCAAGAGGAGCAGGTTTTATCTCTTGGCTACCATGTCGTGTAGTAAAAGAAAATGGTACTGCTTCTGCTATGATTTTTACTGGCTCTAGATCATTTTTCATTACATCTCTCTGCTTTTTCTCACTGCTCATACTAACATTCCATACTTCTATCCACCTACATGTAATAAGCACTAATGATTTTGTTTTGTTACGTTATTTTATTTTATACCTCCTCATAAGTCTTAACTTTTTCCATGGCAGGCATAAATCAGCCTTCATTCCAAGGCATTGCTCAGGAGACACCTCAATCTTAAAATATCTCATTCTGCTCTTCTTTTGTCATCATTCTAATCTCATCTACAACTTGACGTTGGCTCTCTCCTCTTGTCAGTTGATCTCTCAACTTGGATATTTCATTGCTTCTTCGGCAGATAGTACGCTGAGAAGCTTCTCCAGATGTTATTCAAGGTGAGGTGACCTTTGTTAGATTGATGGGCTAATGTATACCAGTATATTATATAGGCTGTAGCCTATATGTAGGATTGAGGTTGGTTTTTCAAGATGGCGGCCTTTTTAATGATTTTCAACACTCACAACTCTTTTATCTTACGTTGCAAGCCTTATAAATGGCTTAGATGAGCTCTCCTTCACTGAGCGATTCTCCTAATACCTTTAAAGTGGACTGTAATGTAGCTGGAGCTTTTTTGGAGAATAGGCCAAAATTCAAATTTCTGCAAAATTCTTCAGACTTTTTCTTTTTTCAACTTCTTCTATCGCCACGATAATCTTTTCTACTTGAGAACCACTCCAGTTGGCTTTTACATCATTCCTTTGTGCTTGGGTCAAGGACCACAAAGGTGGCTTTAAAAAGAAGCAAGGAGAGAACAAAATGGAAGTCAATATCCAGCTGCAGACACTGCGTGGGTTTGTGGTTTGATGCCATTTTAATTTATGTGCACGTGATTAGCATGAATATGTGACAATAATTGACAAAAGGGCCCTTATGGCGGATTTTAAAATTGATCGTTTTAATGGAAAATATCAACCTGTGAGTGCTTTGTTAGACAATCATTGTTTCTAAAAGTTTCATGGTAACTTTTTGCATCCTGTGGAGTAATTTTATGATAAATGGGGCTCAGGAAGTTGGATTTCTTAGGCTAGAAAGACAAATTTCACTACCCGCCATAAGGTACCTTTCGTCAATTATGGTCACATATGATCATAGATAGTATACACAGAACAGGATTGGAAACTGGATCACATGAGCGCATTATCCATTGAAACCAATCTAGTTTGCCGGGAACTGGTGACCGTAATGGAGATGAATGGAGATACTTTGTGGGACTCTAGCAACTACATCAGACGACAAAGCAGGCTAGTGTGAGCCTTTATAGCTACCTCTCAAGGGTCTTTAGTGGAATAAGGCATCTATTAGTGCTTATATTTATATTTCAAAAAGTTATGGCATGCTAAAATAAAGGGATCTTAAGCTAGGATGCCATGTCTCTCAAACTAACAGATGTGCACTATAACAAATGTCTTAGTCCACTGTAGGATGTTAAGAAGTAGCTATAGAGCTAGATACCTTGTCATAAAACTCCCGGGTATTGTCTAGAAAGTCCCACAAAGTATTTTTAACAATCTCCATTCATCTCCATTATGGAATTGAAATTACAGTCTTAATAACCACTAATTAACCAGTTCCCGGCAAACTAGGTTGGTTTCAATGGATATTGCGCTCACGTGATTCTTGTTTCCAATCCTGTTCCATGTATAATATCTATGATATGATTAACCTAACCACTGAATCAAAACAGAATGTAATTTATAAATTTAAGAAAAAAGAATGGAAACAAGTAAATAAAAAAACATTAAAAATGGAAAAGTAGTATGATTGAATTGGAAAA
>NW_003546367.1:86900-88334 GCF_000090795.2 Amphimedon queenslandica | reverse complement strand
AAGAAAACTTCTGTACTTAGATAAAAGACCACAGAACAAGACCTACTCCAGATAGTTTGAATAGGGGCAGCTGTTGCAGGTGATGCGCAGTTCAAGAAGAAGCACCTTAGCTATGCGCAGTACAGTTATATTACTTCAGTAGGTGTTAAACCACAATGTTATGATAGATGATAGTGTGTGGATTAACTATGAATAAGTAATACAATATATAACATCCTGCAAAAAAGGAAACATTTTCAATTTGAATTTATCACGTGCCGTAAGTAATTATTATTGTTCTAATTATTGACTTTGTGCCGTGATTAAACACCCGTGATCTATGGATCTAGACCATGCCTTTGAGCACATGCTCTTATGTCTAAACAGTAAATGATGGCAACACCCGAGTCTGCTCCTGTTAAATACCTTGATGAGGCCAACCTAAAGCCTCCTAAGCTTGCTACTAGCTCTGTCTGGAGGTACCTTGACTTTATGCACGAAGATGATAGTATAAAAGATCATAGTCACGTAAGTTATTGTCTCCCGGCCAGAAAATCATTCACTTACCCTGCCTAAATAGGTTATTTGTGCTGTCACTGGTTGTCAATCTGTTCTTAATTGTTGTGGAAATACAACAAATCTGGCTTCTCATCTAAAATCGCAACACTTACCCATTTTTTAAGAGTCATTAGCAGTCAAAACAAGGTCTGTACCCTCCGTAGAACTAGTAGCAATCACGGATCAAGATAGTTGCTATAGTGCCAGTAGGCCCAGTACAGCTGCACAACCGACTATCAAGAAAGCCTTTAACTTGGTTACTAAGCTTCCTTATTCTTCAACATGAGCTAAATCTATAACGGAATCTATTGCTTACTTTATTGCGAAAGATATCCAGCCTATATTAGTTGTACAAGGACAAAGGTTTCTGCATATGGCTACATACTTTGAACCACGCTACCCAGTTCCACACAGGAAAATGTTTAAAGATCATGAATTACCTTAACTTTATGAAAAACCAAAAACTGACGTAGTGGCTATTACTCACAGTTGTGACTTGTTTGCACTTACTACTGACTTCTGGTCTAGTATCAGTCATATATGGGAGTTACACTTCATACAATAACAAATGATTGGGAGCTGAAGAGTGTAACTCTTGAAAACCATGAGTTATCTGAGTCGCACACATCTGAAAACCTGGCAGCAGCTTTGAAGGATATACTTGCTAAGTTGAATTTTGATGAGTTTAAGCTCAGCTGTACTACAACTGATTTCAGCCAAAATTCAAAAAGCTGTTGTTGACTTACTAAAATGGAATTGGTTGGGATGTTTTGGATACACGATAAACCTTGGTGTGAAAGCTGGACTGAAACAGCATGAAGTCCAATTAGCAATATATCGTTGTTCCAGACTTGTAACGTATTTCCGTAAGTCACCTCATGCAACTCTATTGTTTTA
>NW_003546367.1:84202-85476 GCF_000090795.2 Amphimedon queenslandica | reverse complement strand
CAAAAAATATTAATAAAAAATCTTCTGCAATCAATGGTTAACATAATACAATTTGTACCATATAGCACAGGATATTGGTCAATGCCTGTGCATACTCCTTGATAACATTTAATTTATTCCTTAGAACATAATGTTTTGGTGTACATGTATGCTCTTCCTTTGCCACTCTCTTCCATCCATCTTTAACTAATCACTTACTTTATCCCTCTTTGTGCCTCCTTCAATCTCCCTGAATATAGTTAATCCTCATACACTCTCCCTCTTCTTCCCCATCATTCCTTTCTTTATGCTTTACTTATTGTATATGTACATTTCCCTTTCTCTACATCTTGCTCATTTTTACTCCTGTATGTCCTCTATCCTACGTGTACATTTCTTCCTCTTCTGATTCTCTCTTTCTCCCTCTCTCTCTCTCACTCTGTCTGTCTGTCTCTCTTTTCCCTACTTTTAGTCTCTCTGTTTTGCTAAAAGTATTCTGCACTTTTAGCTCCACCTGTGCCTTGTTTCGATTTATCTCTTTTGCCCAAAATGATATCCATTCCATTTCATTAAATTTCATTTCTTCTCTCTCTTTTGTCACTTGGTCTGTTTATTTCTTTTAACCTTTCTCTCCACTCTATTTGCTTAATTTAATGTTAAAGAAACACTTCATTGTTAATCCACTCTTCTCTATGGTGTATCCACCAGTGATGTATTTGATTACTTAACGCATTTGGATTATGTCAAAAATTTATGTTGCCGGTCTGCAGGCCTTCATGTATGTCACTGAAGTGGTTATATCAGCCATTGGACACAGAATAACATTACAGTTACTAGTGTTGTTTAATCTGACTCACCATTACAGTTGACTGTTATGTACCTTTCCATCTCTTTAGTATTTCTGTTTCTGTTGAGTTTAAGATTTACACTACTGACATTAAGTTTTTTATTCAAGTCAGGTCAAAAATATAATTTCTCCATTTTTATGTTTCTCTGTATGATTAGAGTGAAAATTAAGGTAGACAAGAACACATGCATATTAATGACTTCTATGATTGCTGTGTGTTAGTTTCCTTCATATTAAATTTTTACTAAAAATACTTTTACTGATGCAGTGCATGACATGCATGTACAGCATGATGCCAGGCTTTTTACAGGGCTAGAAAATTTAAGTGCAAAGTCCTTTCATTTAATCGAGGGATGAGAAATTTACTTGTTGGCTCAATCTAGAGGTTTCATTATGCTAAATGTTTTTCAAATGTTAGCAGTCTCATCCTGCCAGTTATCTGACATCA
>NW_003546367.1:80585-83459 GCF_000090795.2 Amphimedon queenslandica | reverse complement strand
ACATAAAATGGAGAAATTATATTTTTGACTTTAATTGAATGAAAGACTTGATGTCAGTAGTGTAAATCCTAACCTCAAAAGAGACAAAAACACTGAAGAGACGGAAAGGTATATAGCAGACAATTGTAATGGTAAGTCAGATAAAACAACAATAGCAACTATAATGTTATTCTGCATCCAATGTCTGATATAACTACTTCAGTGACATACATGTACGCCTGCTGGCCTGAAACATAAATTTTGACTTAATGCAAATGCATTAAGTAATCAATTACATCACAGGTGAATATAGAGTAGAGAAGAAAGGATTAACAGGGAATTGTTTTATTACTTTAAATTACGCAAAATAAAGTGAAGAGAAAGCTTAAAAGACATAGACAGACCAAGTGACAAAAGAGATTGAAAGAATGAAATTTAATTAAGATGAATTGGAATGGATATCATATTGGGCAAAAGAGATTAATCAAAACAAGGCACAGGTGGAACTAAAAGTGAGGGATACTTTTAGTAAAAGAGAGAGACTAAAAGTTGGGAGAGAAACACTGACAGACAGAGAGGGAGACACAGAGAGACAGAGGGAGGGAGGGAGAAAGAGAGAGAATCATGGGGGACAGGAATATACATGTAGATCTAGAAACAAATATATAGGGAAAGAAATGGACACATAGGATAGAGACATACAGGAGCAAAGATGAGAAAAATGTAGATAAAAGATACATGTACATGTACAATAGTAAAGCCATAACAAAAGGAATGATTAGGAAGAAGAGGGGAGAGTGTATGAGGATAAACTATACTCAGGGAGATTGAAGGAGGCACAGAGAGGGATAAAGTGAGAGATTAGTTTAAGAGGGGTGGAAGAGAGTGGCAAAGTAAGAGCATACATATACACCAAAACAATATGTTCTATGGGAAGAATTAAATGTTGTCAAGGGGTATGTCAGACATTGACAAACATCCTGTGCTATATAGTACTAAGTGTACTACGTCTAAAATTGATTGCAGAAAATTTTTATTTATATTTTTTGATACCTGTATTATGTTCTTGTTTTATACAGAAAATTTGAGCTTATACCGATTAAAATTAGATTTTATTACAAATATTAAAGGCCTGTGAAAATTGCCATTGAAATTACACATGCAATAGTCTATATCAACATGTACATTACACACCACATACCTTTTTTACTGATTCAGCTAATGCAACACAGCATTAATTATTTCTTGACTTTGCTTGATCCAATTGTACTAAGAGAGACAGAAAGAGATGACAATTTTATTTGTACAGTGATGTTGGGCACGTTGCAGTTTAGGTCCTACCAAATTAATTAATTACATCAGTTAATTGAGTGACGTCACTTCAGCAATAATAAATTTTAATTGTTTTGTTGCTTTGGTAATGTTGCTATGTCTTTCTAAATTAAGTATTAGTAAAACAAAAGTCAATGATGAATTATAAGTCTCTATCTTCTTCTATCACATATAATAATGACAAAGCAATGATATGGCTAATGAATAATAATGTTTTAGCCGATGCCATTAACTGCAAGAAATGCAGTACACCTTGCAGAATTGTAATCAAAAAGGATACTAAAGTCTGGAGATGTCCTCAAAAGGGGTGTCAAGCTGTTATTTCTGTTCCAAATGAATCATTCTTTTCTAGAAGTCATATGAAGCTTAATGAAATTGTGGACATAATATATTGGTGGTCCGTGAAAGCAACAATTCATGTAACAATGCATAAAACAGGCCAACATGAGCATACTATTGTTGACTGTTTCAACTTCATAAGAGATGTATGTACACAAAATTTCATCGACCATCCAACAACAATTGGTGGCCCTGGAGTGATTGTAGAGATCGATGAATTGAAATTGGGAAGAAGAAATTATGATAGAGGAAGATGTGTGTAAGGTCATTGGGTATTTAGTCAAATAAAACAAGGTACAGGAGACCGCCTCATGGTTGAAGTTGCCGATCAGTCAGCAGCAACATTGCTACCAAAAGTTTTAAACATGTAGGACCTGGTACCACCATTATAAGTGACGAATGGAGAGCTTATTCCACTCTAGCTTCAAGAGGAATGATTCACTTAACTGTCAACCATTCTCTGATTTTTATAAACCCTATGAACAGTGCTCATACACAATCCATACAGAGCACATGGTCTCAAGTTAAAAAGAATCATGCATAGCACAGGAGAAATGAACACTTCCAGTGAACTGTTATTTACAAGAGTTCCTTTGGATAAGCAAATTCAAGGATACAGACCATTTTGAATCCATATTAGACACTATTAAAGAACAATATCCACTTCAAAAACAAAAAAAAACTAAACTCAAAACCCTAAACCCTAATCTCTAATTATAACTCAACTGAAAATAATAATCTTTCATTAATAAATTATTATTCATTATTAGATGCTATTAAAGACCAATATCTACTTTAAAAACAAAAAACTAAACCCGAAACCCTAATCTCTAACTAAAACTAAACTAAAAACAATAATCTTTCATTAATTATTCATAATTAGAATTGAAATTATTGCGAAAGTGACGTCACTCAATTAATTGTTAATTAATTAATATGGTAGGACATAAACTGCAATGGAGCCGTGATGTCAATCTATAAACACTTACTTGTTCTAATTGGATATTTTAAAGCGTTCTTCAGCGTTTCTTTCTTTTAATCATTTGGCAATATTCTCCTACACAATAAATGATACATCAAAATTACTCACCAGAAACATACCCTATTCTCTCTCCTCTCCCCTTTATTGTACATATATGTACAAACAATGTAGTGTGTAGTGCATCTTGATACATAATAAAAAATAACAATGCTCATGCATACATTAATGTACATGCATAATAT
>NW_003546367.1:76059-80575 GCF_000090795.2 Amphimedon queenslandica | reverse complement strand
TAGAGAATAACTCTGCTATTAACCTATAGCAACATTACGACATGTCAGTTTTAAGGTATAATTATTAGAGCAAATACTTAGACTACATGATGAATCTTGCGCACACACAGTGGAAACTTAGTGTAAATTTTGTGACACAGGCAAAAACAATTACAATTGCATATGCAAGCAAACAATTTATATGACTTATAAAACTTTATAACCCCCAAGCAGTAGTACTCACACAAGGAAAAGTAGCTTAAATTTAAGTGCCATAAACCCATATGTATTATCATGCAATTGCAAACATTATACAACTAAATATACAGCTAAAGAGCAATGAACCTGCCTATAAGAATGAGATGCCTAAAGCAAGATGAAAGCAGGTCTGAGAGCTGTAGATATCCCTCAAAGTTTCCTGAACTAAGAAGACATTTTCTGTACTATTAATATTAAGAACGTGGTGAACAAGTTCCACTTTTTTCCAGTTACATCTGTGGGAGAAAGTTACAATCCTGGGTGTTTGTTTAGCCATGTTTTTTATCTTGGTCATCGTCATCAAGTAATGTCAATCCAATTGTCAGTGTGTATCTTAGTATTGGTTAATGCTAGAAAGATAATTTCTGCACCTATCTATTTCAACAGTCAATGCGCAGGTCAATGTCCCATCATATTCTGCAAGAAAAAAGTGATACTATGAATGCTGGATCGTACAATGTTAGCTGCATGCCAACATTTTGTTTATTTAATTTAATTTAATAATTGTTTTACAAAAAGTACAAAAATAAAGTAAGAACAGAGATTGAAATTATAATACGGTAGAAAATGACCATCTTGAAGGAATGCCACCCATGTGCTGTTGACACATGTAAATAGAGTAAGACAAAAGAGGAGGAGAGAGGAGTAAACATAAAAGATATCAAAACAAATAAATCAAGAAACAAAATGATAGATAAAAATAAATCAAAATAATTAAATAAATTAAAATCAAACAAATCACTCAAAAAATAATGATAATATACAGAGAGCAGGGAAAGAGAGAAAATGGAATAATAAGGAAAGGAGGGATTGATTGATTGTCAAGTATTATTTAACCATAGATTGGGCTGGGACATTGATATGACAAGGCAGACAGGGACAAATCTCATGATAAGTACAGTAATCATTGGAGACAAGGGCTACATTTACACAGCAATGTAAAAAGCATCGTTTTTAAAGTATCCACTTGCAACACAGCTTTGTTTCCATACAGTTCTGTCATGTTTTCATTCATTTCTGTGTAAACAGAAGCATAAAACTGGCACAAAACTGTATGGATTGCATTGTTTTTGTTTCTGTATAAATGTGGGCAAAGTGATCAAGGAAGTGAGACCTGATAATTCCTCTAATTTTCATTTTGATTGTTGAAAAGGACTTTGACAGATTAATTGGATGGAGAGCATTCCAAAGACTGGTGATGCTATTGAAATGATGGTGTTGAGAAGCATTAGAGAGTGCACAGTGAAACAAAAATTTACTTCTTGGATAATTTAAGGGATGTACCAATAGCACCAGTTCAATGTATTCATAGAAGTACATTAGAGGCATTAGATTAAGAGACATCAGTCTTTTACAGAAGGAGAGAGAAGAGTCATTTACTATGAATTTGGTGGCTCTTCCCTGGATCTTTTCCAGTCGTATGATATTGTTGAAAAACATAGGCCTCCAGACTGGCGAGCAGTCAGTTAATTGGGACCAAACCAGAGCTTATATACAACATCCATTAAACACTAGATTGGCAACCATTAGAAAATCTTATAATAACATGGAGCTGATTGTATGCTCACTTTGATATCGCTTCGTTTAGACAATGAAAGGTTGTAAGAAAAAATTATGCCCAAATCTCAACTATAAGAAACTCATGGTACAATAGATTCATTTAGAGAGTATTCAAACAAATTAGGGGATGAGATTTAATGAAAACAAATAAAAAAACTCTTGTTAGGGTTGATAAGTAAGCCAGAGGCAGAACTTCATTGTTATTAAGCCTCAAGTTTGGACTGTAAATTAGAGCAGTCATTATTGAATGCAATAGGCATTGAGAGCTTGGTGTCACCAGCAAACAGAAAGGCGGGAGACAAGGAGAAGAGGGTAGGTCGTTTATGTACAACACAAAAAGATGGCCTAGACCTAAGAGGGAGCCATGATAATAACTCTCCATTAACTCGCAATCATTGCCTTGTACCAGAAAGATAAGATTGAAACAGATACCAGAGAAGTCCTGTAATACCCATGTCCCCTAACTTAAGTAGTTGTAAGTTGTGATGGACTGAGTCAAAGGCCTTTCTGATATCCACCATTTCAACATCGAGGTGTTGCCTTTGGTCCAGAGCTTGAATGATGTTTCTGGTGTGAAGCTGAGTGACAGTAGAATGGTTTTTTTACAAGACCAAATTGCATCTTGGTAATAGACTTTTTAAATAAAGAAGCTAGTGCTCTAAAATTTGCATGTGGTCACGCATGCTCAGATCTGTCATAAATATTAGAGTAAATGAAAGGGATTGGAAACTTCCGTGTGTGCGTAGCAATAATCACATTTGATTGTATTGTTGCTAAGCAAAAAATTTTATTGCTGACTAGGTGGTTTGTTACCTCCTGACGACAAAATTCTTGATTTTTCCATTAAAATTAGAATAACTCCAAGAAGAGTGCTCTGATGAAAAAGAAACTCGACTATCAAGGAGTTCAATGTTTTGCACTGTTAATTATTATTTTTAAATTAATATGTGACCATAATTGACAAAAGGGCCCTTATGGCGGATTTTAAAATTGATCGTTAAAATGAAAAATATCAACCTGTGAGTGCTTTGTTAGACAATCATTGTTTCTAAAATTTCATGGTAACTTTTTGCATCCTGTGGAGTAATTTTATGATAAATGGGGGTCAGGAAGTTGGATTTATTAGGCTAGAAAGGCAAATTTCACTACCCGCTATAAGGTACCCTTTGTCAATTATGGTCACATATTTTGAGTGTTATAGCACTTTTGCCAATAAAATTGCTGTTTTCTCCCTCTCATGAAGACATTTGTAGCTAAACTCTGAAAAGCTTGCCAGAATATAAAAGAACGTTTAATTACCTATGGAATGATATGAGGCAACACTAGAATAACAAAAGCATGAAAGCTGTATTGGCGAAAAGGTGTGAAAAAAGATGCCAAATTGTGTACCCATAACTGGTCGAAAAATAGCTCTATAGAAACAAAAACCCTGCTATAGGTAGCCATAAACTTTCTATGTGGAACAGAAGATATATCATAAGCAAGCGCTATCTAATAGTTGCACAATATTCCTTCGAAATCCTTTCTGCACAACAACTACTGTGGAGGAGATGGAGAATGCAGATAAACATGGACATTGCCAACAAGGTAACCAGAGGTGACGAAAACTGCATCACCAGGCGGGAATGGTAGTTTCCAATCCCTTTCATTTACTCTAATATCTATGGATCTGCAACTCTGGAAGAAGCAATTCATTTTTTCACCTAGCTTTGCTTGGAATCAACTGCAATACTTTAGTCGAGGTTTCCAGGTAAGAGAAGGTATTAATGTGTTACTGTTCTATCAAGTGTGATTTTATTTTATGTAGAAAAACGAACAATTAATTAATGTTATGATGATGCAATGACAATATGAACTTGACAACAACCTGGAAGATGAGGAATATAGCTACAAAAATGCAGGGAAGATGAACTCACAGCTTCTCGAACTAGGACTTGAGTCAAGATTAGTATTAATGTCACTTGTCATCTGTATAGTAGATATTCTTTCAGCATATAAAATCAGTGCTGTCTCTCATCACAGGCGCATTTAGAAAGCGGAAAAAGGCGTGGCAAGGCTGGTGATGGCGTGCAAAATTCACTAGAATTTTGGCCACACCCATTTTTGCTGCAGTAAAAAGACATTTTTCTTCTTTATAAACTACAGGCAGGGTCAAGATAATTTTAAGTATACAGGTACTTCTTACAACTTCTGATTGCTCCTTAAAGCACTGGAAACTAGTGAAATGATCTGGGCGTTACATAGCTTCGTTAAGAGGCTTAGTAGTAAGGAAAGAGTCCACGATTTTAGTAATTTTCTCTGAGCCCAACCATGAGGGCGGTGCTCAAGCCCCCTCAGTCCCCTCTTGGATACGCTAGTGGTCATCACTCTTGCTCTCATGAATGCTGTAAAGTCATAACAATGATAATAATGATGAAGAAAATTATTGCTTATATAAAATCAACAAGTATCACAATGGTAACTAAAGAAATGCTTATATTACTAAAAAATCAACACAAACAAGAATATAAAAAATTTTAAAAGAAAAGGTTAAGTTGGATTCTAGAGCAAATTTGTAAATAAGTAATGAAAACAAGGACAGCAAGGATTCCAAACGACCAACGAAAATACAAAGTGAAAATCCTACTCATGACGCAAATTTTACTCTACATTGCAAGATGATTCTTCATTTCTCAAATAATAACATTGAAAGCACAATTTAGAGTAGAATTGCTTCATG
>NW_003546367.1:74238-76049 GCF_000090795.2 Amphimedon queenslandica | reverse complement strand
AGTTCATAATAAGCTTCTTGATAAGTTATGAGGAGCACTGAGTTAAAATGTTACATAGGTGCTTATGTGGAAACTGTGATGTAATGACCACAGCTAATAAATGCATTTGTTGCTTTGAAAGTGATGAAATTAGAGAGAAAATGTCTAAACTTTCTAATCCTGTTGGTTGTATAACTCTGCATCCAGGTTTCTTTACAGTATGCTTAGATGTTTGAGTCCTTCAAGTAGCCTACTTTCAATATTGACAACAGTATGGTAGGCTTACTGCATCTAATAATGAGTTAGGTTATCTGCATATAGACTTAACCATATTCAATTTATTAAGGAAATACAGATACTCAGGCCATTTTGTGCTGATGCAACAATTAGAAGAAGATTCCTATCTAGTACATATACAAAATTGACTGATCCTGAACTTTAATGATATTAAAACTTGAATGATAATCAGTTATATTTTACAAAATATACTTCTGTGTGCATCTATGGCTTCTAGCCTGTCTGGATATTCGTATGAACTGCAAAGGGATGGAGGAGGATTGTTGCCATCAAACAGGACTAAATCATGAGGAACACCGTTAAGGATACGTAAGACCTCTTGTGTTAGTTCATCTACATAATCAGAAAGATGTATTGGTGTTATACAATTTTTAATTTTAGTTCTTACTATAAGTAGACTGGGTTGCAATTTTTTTAACAAGATGTTCTCCGTGTCTATTTTATGAAAAACTTATAGAATACCTTGCCTTGCCATTTTAGTTTGTACTTGCAAATTGTTAGCATTTTTGTTAAAATGCAGAGCAGCTAGTCACAATAGAAATTTGATAATAAAACTTGTGTACCATCTGGTGATTCTACTTATATCCCTTCCAAGCATGCCATGGTAACAGAATGCAGTGGATTTTGGCATGAAATGAATTAGAAGACTGTTAAATGCCTCCAAATTGGATGTTTGGTACAAGGGCAACCACTGGTGTATGTCATTGCACAATTAAGTCTCTTGCTGTAAAGCACTGACCTTTTCACTCACTATAGTATCTAAACTCATTGCAATAAGTACTATGTTCATTATGTCATGTAATCTTACGTGGTTTTAGCCATTACTTTTATCTTGCTATAGTTCCATGAGCACATCTTTTGAAAGTTCCAGCATGAGTGTGCTTATTGTGCATATGGTTGACCACAGAAATCCCTTTATCTTTTATTAAATGAGGAGATGCACTTTGTGAGGACATTGCACACCAATAGAAGTGGTTGACAGTGTTCTTACTCCATCCTCAAATCTCTTCACAACCCTTCCGTTTAGCTTACGCTTGCAATTTCTTCTGAACTCCTAAGTATAAGATTTATAAGTACATAATCATTATATGTACACATAATATACCTTTTGCAACATGCCTTACATCAAAATAGTGTGTAACATTAGGTAAAATTTTGCTGATTCATTTTGCTATCTGTCCATGATGGTCTGTAACTAATACATTAATGCCAAGTCCATAGTCTGTAGTCTTCTTGACACTCCTCACTCGGCCTTCTTTCTCCATATGGTAACTTTCATTTACCTCATGATTCTAAATTTAATATTATGCATATACTATGTTATATGTGAACAGTACCTGTACCAGTTGGATATCCAAAATAATGTTCTATTTAATTTCATTAATGTGTACCACCCATATTCGGCACAGTGTCCTGGGCTATCGGCTCTTCCATCACCACCTAAAACAAGAGCTGTCTGATTGCTTGAAAACTGTAGAAAAAATGTCTGCTGAAAAACAAAAAATTGCTGGCAGTAAATAAAAATCTTGATGACG
>NW_003546367.1:66386-71992 GCF_000090795.2 Amphimedon queenslandica | reverse complement strand
GCTATCTGTCCATGACGGTCTGTAACTAATACATTAATGCCAAGTCCATAGTCTGTAGTCTTCTTGACACTCCTCACTCGGCCTTCTTTCTCCTTATGTTAACTTTCATTTACCTCATGATTCTAAATTTAATATTATGCATATACTATGTTATTTGTGAACAGTACCTGTACCAGTTGGATATCCAAAATAATGTTCTGATTTAATTTCATTAATGTGTACGACCCATATTCGGCACAGTGTCCTGGGTTATCGGCTCTTCCATCACCACCTAAAACAAGAGCTGTCTGATTGCTTGAAAACTGTAGAAAAAATGCCTGCTGAAAGACAAAAAATTGCTGGCAGTAATTAAAAATCTTGATGATGAGAAAAGGTTCTTGATGTTATGGTAGAGCAGCCAAAGTGATTAAGCATGCCTATTGCTTGCTCAGGAAGTGAACCACTGAAAAGAATTGCTGCTGACAGTAAAATATTACCAGCGGGTATCTCTTTGATAAAAGGTTGACTATCCCAAGTATTAACAGCCTCACAGGTATCGCAACTTTGTGTTATACAAATGAAAGTTCAACATACATATTTTGTAATGTTAGAACAAGGAGAATGACAGTAAAGGCAATACTCAAAAAGTGACAACAGACGTTCTTCAAAAACAATATATTTGACTTGTCATTCTGTTGTTGAGCTACAAAACATGATAAACAAATCACATTTCACAATGGCACTTACCTGGAGCTGTTCTTGCATTTGACTTCTTCAATTTTGTTAGTTCTAGATGAGTTTTTAGATACTGGTAAGTCATCTAAGTCACTATAAGCCTTGGGATCATCTACAACTAAGTCGTTAGATAAAAGGTCACACTGTATTCCAACATCAATGCGAGTAATGTCACTAGTCAGCTAACCTACAAGTGTTAATAGTTTCATAAGTATATTACGAATTAAAATATTTTCGAAAAACCTTTAGATCGTTTATAAGTGTGAGTTTCAACGTTTGCATCTCTTACAATAAATTGTACTTGAGTACCGATGGTCTATTTATTATCATCACTTTGATCAATGCTAACTTGGTGGTTTTTGGTCGCTTCTGAAATATTATCATCATCATCATGGTCTTCGTCTCTATCATGATCTAAACAGTGACAGACAGCAACCTACTTAATATATTATGAAAGTAATCATGCTAGTTATGTAACTTGTTTATCCTAATCTGCTCCCTCTCCTCATATGCCTTCCTCTTTGGCCTTGAGTCATTATGATCATTATGCTGAGTTTATTTGAATATGGTTGGGATTGCATTTTCCTTTAACTATTTTCTCTTTAATTCCAAATTTCTTGCCAAGCTCAAACCCTTCTTTAAAACAATCCTGACCAAAGTGATTACAACACAAAAGACTATGAGCAGTTGTGTCTTTAGAAAAGTAATAGTTGGTTATGCCCTCAACAGCAGTAGTATTGCTACAACCATAGGCTACACAGTGATTTGGCATTTTGTTCTGACTGTTCTCTGCTTGCAAAACTACTGCATGTTTGCTTCTGTGCCTTATATGACATCACACAAAGCTGCGGCCACAAGCAGGATGTAAAATGGTAGGAAGTAAAGATGCAGATTTTGGGAGCTCATATCTCAGTCAAAAATTTTTTTAGCTTGTACCACTGAGAATATATTATTATTATGATTGAAAGATTGTGATAAGCCAAGAAAAAAATATCCCAAAAATCATTTCACTTACCCTTTAAGACAAATCAAGTATTTTAGCTCTTCCGAATGCTGACTCTTGCTTCTAAAATAAAGGATTTTCCTCATGCTGGCAATGCATATTTGTTTCGTATAGTACCGTATAGATTGTGTTCCATCATTTTCTGAAACGACTTAGCAGACTCTACTGTTGTTGCATTGATTCTGACTGTCGCCTAAAAAGCATGTTTCAGTACTTCATAAAAATTTTCCGAATGGAGGGACTTGTAGCAAGTATTCACGTAACTTTATTGATCATTTGGGGGAACAAACTTTTCAGAAATGAATTAAGACTTTGGCATGACTTATCAGTATTAATAGCAACTTTACAAATAGAAAGAGAGATTGATAAGACAGAGAGAGAAATCAATGAAAAATTAAATCCATATAGGTATCACGCATGAACAAGTTACCTTATAATTCTTTGGCTCAAGTATGAGTTTCAACGGTACACATGGCATCAAGAGGAACCTTACTGCCGAGTTCATGTTCTACACTGAGATAAGTTTGATTTTAAGTTCCATGGTAGTTAACCTTTGATAATAGAAGTGCTTTCAGTACAAAAAGCAAAAGAATCACAAATCACTGTCTCATTTGTTGTTAAACTGGAGCTCAAAGTACTTGTATTACTGACATTAAAGTAGTCCTTTTCACCTCCATAAAGAAATTGATCATGATCAATGAGCCAAGTAAATACTAGCTTTTATGGATACAATTATCAGATTTGTGGCTGATATGTACATTTGGATGAGTCAAATGAGGCAAAAAGGTTCATATCTTGAATAACAGCAGAGTCTATTTCTGAGCCTCTCAATTTTTTTCAATTGGGGCATTGCTCCCTAAAAACTTACCACTGGAATAGCACAATGCTTCATATAGTACTGAGCTTTTGTTAGTTGAGAAAAATGCATAGGTGCTTTAAAAAAACAATAAGCACACTAGAAAAGTATATATCTACAGTTTTGGAATCTGCAATTGTTCAAAATACCTACATAACAAAAATTCCACAGTCTTTTCCATTCATTTGCTGAGGAAGATGCTATTTAATAATTTACCATTCACATAAGACACGTAAGACATAGATGTAACTTTTTATACACAAAAATTCCTCTCTCCCTAATTAAGAACTTCGCTTCATATTTTCTCTGCCTCAAAATGAAGAAAATCCCTATGAAGTCATTCAAAACTTCATTATGATTTGTTATATAGTATTATCATATACGTAGTTCTTTAAAATATGTACATGTTATGGGTAACAATTTATCATACTAAGTAGATGATTTTGCTCTGTTATCTAATACCTGTATAATATACCGTAGGTCGGGATATATTCATATCTGCAATTATTTGCGGTCATAAAAAATTTAATTAAAACCATGAAAACTGTTATAGCGTTGCTAATAAGACCACGTGTTTAGTGTTCAGCTATTCATCTTTCTTTTAGAAGCAATAGTGGAGCCATTCACCAATAGTGAGTCCTTCTCTATCTGTTAACTTCTTGTATGGACCGCTACCTCAAAGCTCTTTCAGCCTCTTTGCTGCAAATTGTTTCTGGTCTGCGTGCTGGTGATAATAAACCACTCCCCAAGTCAATAAACACTAACTAGAATGGGTGGAGAGTCCCAAAATATGGTGAGGCACTAGTTCTGAAAAGAACCATTAAAGCAGCTCCAAAGAGCCCAAGGCTAAGTGACACAAAAGCACCAACAGCTCAAGAACACTGCAGCAAGGTGCTTGTCTTCACTATCGTGCCGTTATCAATTAAAATAAGACCTCAGTTTCCATGGTTTTTAATTGAAATTTTTTTATGATCACAAATATCAGCTCTTACAACATTCTGAAAAAAAAATTGAGCGACACATGCATACATGCCAGTAATTGTGACCATAATTGACAAAAGGTACCTTATGGCGGATTTTTAACATCATTATTATGATAAAAAATATCAACCTAGTAGTGATCTGTTAGTCAAAAATTGTTTCTAAAGGTTAGATAGTAACTTTTTGCATCATCTGGAGTAATTATATGATAAATGGAGCTCAGGAAGTTGGATTTTTTAGGCTATAACACCAATTTTCCTATCCGCCATAAGGTACCATAAGACAATAGTTTCAGCCTCAACTTCAGCTGTTTTCAGTGCTTTAAGGCAATAGGAGCACACCCCCTGACAGGATGCAAAATGGCAGGAAGCAAAATGAGCAACTTTGAAGGCTAATATCTCTGTGAATAATTTTTTTTCTGGCAATAAAACTTTTCATACAGCATTTTTATGATCATATGATCATGTTAGTTAAATAAAAGAAATGCCCCAAAAAATCATGTCAGTTACACTTTAAGGTAATATATTGCATAACACAGCAAACAAGCAGCTAAAGATTCGTAATCTAATTATAAACTTGCCAATTATTAATAGAGGTGTGGTTTCTTTACTTATAAAATGGCCTTAGCATGACATGTGACTAAAGAAGCTAAAGTTTTTTTCTTCTCATGAGGGATTTATGATAAAAAAGATGGCACAACACTGTTGCATAGATAGATGTCAGTTAGTTGACACAGTTTAGTACCTCTAGCCAACCATATTTCTGCTCCAGCCCTTCTCAAAGCTGGCCGAGATGAAGCTTGATGGCTCTGAGTTGCCAGCAAGTGTTATGAAATTCTACACAATTTAATACAATAGAAGATAATTTCTACTGGATAATGGTTTCATCAATGTCGAAAGTGTCAGCACATTTGCTGTATTTTTTGATTAGTTTTTCTGACTTTCTAAGCTTCTCCCTGGCCCTGTCATTAGACATTAATAGATGATAAAGAAATACTTTTACCAACTGTAAAGAAAGATCTAAAAGCTTAGAGTATGCATTTTGAAAGTTATATATTTTTAGAAAGAACGGACAGAATGAATGACAGACAAACAACCAAACTACTTAATACCCGCCTATGCGGCAAATTCAATCAGTTTTTGCGATGCATAAATAAGCTTCAAGTTACATACTAGTCATTTGCAAGAAGTTGGTGCTTCCCAATATCATGCTTCAAAAACTTTTTCTCCCAAAAAGTACTCATTCTGTAAATATGTCTTATTTGAATGTGAAGCAGGGGCGGATCTGAACTTCGTCAGCCCAGGTTTTCGCCTGGTCATTCCTTTGTAAGATAATGAGATTCACATTTTGATAATGAGGTTCATGCATCATCTTAAATAAACTTGTGTGTGTGGTTATCATGGCTTCTTTAATCTTTGGTTATTCAAATAAATTAATTATAAAACCACATAACATGTGCACTGAAAAAAAGGACAATAAATAAGCAGCTGTCTCTTTTTAACTATAACTTTAAAATGCTCAAACTATCCAATATGTAGCGGAACAGTACAGGTAGAAGTGGAGCCTGAGCATAGATAATAGAGTAAAGGAAAGTGATTGGAAACTCCTGTTAGCGGCTGGAAATGCTAGTTACACTCTAGTCTACCGTATATACGTTACATTTTAAAAACTTTTTCTGTATAAATACATAGATCTAAATGAGTGGTGCATAGTGGTTGTAGTTTAGTAGTGAGCTGTGCTTAGTTTTGTGTATCTCTACAAAGACTTTTCTTTTTCTGAAGGGTTGTTTTTTTCTGAAGTTTGTACTGCTCCATAATTTTGTTAGAGTCAGAAAACATTCTGAAATTAATATACTCCTGAAGCAGCAGATCTAGAAGTATAGCCATTAGCTCGTCTGCACTCCTGAGTTACTCTCAAGAACATGTTATTGACTTGTTTTATTTCAAGTGAGTTATAACTTTGTTTTTGTCTATTTGTAGTCAACTCATCTAATTCTTCTAGCATCCTCTTGATCTCTTTTTCTAAGTTTATCATAAAGTTGTAAAACTCATT
>NW_003546367.1:22805-36249 GCF_000090795.2 Amphimedon queenslandica | reverse complement strand
CACCACAAGTAGGTGAATTTTCTTTTTAGCCATTTTAAGTCTTTTTCCTGCACTTGCATGCTTAGAAAGAAAGCTAATGATCACAATCTTTAAACTAGTGCTGTTACATTACAGGGCATGAAAATAAAGGATCATTTCCCCCTATAAAGGAATGGATTCAGCTGCATCTATTTCTCTTGTGACATCAAGTTTAGCCACACCCACCGACAGGCAGTAACATTGCAGAAGCAAAAATGAGCATTTTTGAAGGCTCATATCTCAGTGAATAATTTATTTTGAATAATGGGAGTTGCAACACATCATTATTATGACCATACAAGCTAATAAAAAAATACCCCCAAAATTCACGTAACTTACCCTTTCATAAAAACTGCCCACATAAAATTTCACTTAGAAAATATTTTCAACAGCGTCTTTCAGATGTTGATGTTAGGTTTGCTAAAGATTTAGAATATTTGCTTGTTTCCCAATACAAAGTGGAATGCAAGCACATACAAGATGCTGCTAATCATTACATTTGGCGGCAGAAACCTTCTGAAAATCTCACTGCTATCCAAGCAAGATATTGTCATTTTTTAAGTGAGAATGTGCAGTGATAAGGCATACTCTTTAATGAAAAATGTGAGGGGCTCCACACCTTAATATCAAAGAACATTGTATGAGTTGCTTGCAATGGTTCGTTAGTTAGGAATACCAACATTTTTTTACATTAACTGCTTCTGATATGAAATGGCCTGATATTTTAAGCATTATTCCTAGGCAGTATAGTGTGATTTAGACCAATGAAGAAATAGAAAACTTCCTTCAAAGTGAAAAGCAATTGGCTGAAGCGTAACCCTTTTACAGCAGCCTGCCACTTTCATTATCACTTTCATGTACTTTTTATGAGATTTTGAAGTCATCTCCTGAGCTTTTAGGGAAGATGGAAGCTTTACTATCTGCATTCAAATCCAGGCTAGGAGTCTCACAATGCCCATACACTTATTAGGATAAAGGATGCTCCCAAGTTTGGTGTAGCCAGTGATCATGAGTTTTCAGAATTTTTAGATAATTATATAAGTGGTGCCATCCCTCATGAAGAGGGAGAATTAAGAAATAAAGTTTTGTTGTTACAACACAGGCATTCAAATTACTGTAAACGGTGGATGAACTGTTGATTTAGGTGTCCCAGTACTGGTACACTAGTTACCAAACTGGTAACTGGTGACAATGAAGCTAAAGCCAATGAAGCGTCCAAAATAATATTGGGAAAAGTATGTAAAATACTATTATTTCATAACACCAATGTCAGTCTGGAAGAGTTGTTGAGACTGACTGAGGTTAATGCTACTGATTATAATATTGCTATTGAGTTGTCGAGTAGAGGTCCCACCATTGTACTGAAAAGAGAGCCTTGTGAGTGTCACATAAATCTGTACCACCCGTCTGTTTTGTTGGCTTGGGAGCAATTACGGATCTTCAAACTATGCTTAATGCTTTCTCTTTTGTTATGTACATTGCTTTGTACATCATGAAGGCGGAGAAATCAATGGGACAACTTGTGAAGTCAGTCAGTGAGGAAGTGATAGGGGAAGAACTACGTTCAAAACTCAAGAAAATTGGCACTGTGTTCTTATCTCAGAAAGCTTGGCGCTCTGGAGGCGGTATACCGTATTCTTTCTTTACTGCTCAAAATGCTACGTAGGTCTGTGGTGAATGGAATTATAGAATTTGAGTTTGAAAAGCCGACATTTTTCTTGTCATCCTAGATGAGAATGACACTAAATTGTTTGAAAAAAGCTTGATTGACCACTATCAGCACAGACCTTACATTCTAAAAAACGTGTTTGGCAGAGTTTGCTGTGAATTACACAACTGATTATAACAATGTTGATGATCATGAAGATACCGACATAGTACCTTCAACTGATGATGATGGGCTTGAAGCTTCCAGAGAGATAATCATAACTGGTGGATATAGAAAGCTGAGGAAGCGACAGAGAGAAGCTGTCATCAGATTCAAGAGATTTAATTGGGAAACTGCCAACAAAGTGGTACAGAGCCAAAATAATACTTTATTACTCCTGGTACAATGAAGAGACTGATTCAATTGGCAGGTATTCGTCATATGAAGAGCATTATAATCATTTTTATTCTACTTTTTCTTTAAATGAAAATGAATATATATGTAACTATGTCCAGCATTTTGATTATAACTCAAATGGTCCATCTGAGCATAGATATACTACCTGTAAACGGGATTGCATACCTCAATGATAATAAGGGCAAGGCGTGTTGGGGCGTATCTGCACCAAATCTGATAAAATTTTAGCAAATTCATTGGCTCTATGGCGAAACTTTGTGGAACTCTTGCAGTTGTATTTCAGAATGAAGCAAGCAAGTTTTTGCTTATATAGATACTTCTGAAGAGCCTTCAGTGCAACATAACATTTATGTAAGGTAATATTCACTAGTAAGAGCTTTTAAGGCTATTTGAATTTTTTGCCAGATCGTTCGGGAATCCATTACTCACAAAATACGCAACACAAACTAAAATGAACATCACAGAGCACTGAAGGCTCTTAAGAAGAGTCTATACAAGCAGAACTGGGCTGTTTTGTTCTAAAATGCAGTACCTAGAGTCCCACAAACCTTCGCCATTGGTCTACTAAGAATTGAACAATGCGATCCCAACGACTGGCAACGAGCCTGGTCCCCATGGGTATTAACGGAAGTTTCCAATCCCGTTTACTGGTAGTTATCTATGATCTGAGTATCAGTGGGACACTACTGCTCCCAGTACTGAAGAGAGCAGGGCTTGCTGTCTTGATGAAGGTAGTGAAGTTCTCACTGAAGTTGCACAGAAAAAATTGCAGGCAAATACTGCAATATTGAATGCATCCCAATCTCTTGCGGTGCATTTTGAAGCTGCTGGTAATAAAGAGGAGATTCCTCCTAATGAATAAAGGAGTCTTATGCATGGTCTTAATTCTAAGCAGAGAGAAATGGTTATGTATAATCGCGACTGGTGCAAAAGAGCCGTTGTAGCTCTTTGTAATAATGCTCATATTGAGCCGTACCCCGTGTTTCTTAGTGGACCAGGTGGTGTTGGGAAGTCTCATGTTATTAGGCTTAGTCAATCTGATACCATGAAACTTCTGAGACTTTCCGGTGAAATGGAACCTACCGATGTGCCTGTTCTCTTAACAGCAGCAACCGGTGTAGCTACTTTTAACATAGGCGGAATGACTCTTCGTTCTGCTTTTGTCCTTGACTGTGGTCAACTAGGCTACCAACAGCTCAGTAGTGATAAAGTCAATACTCTACGTACAAGGCTGTCCAAACTGAAGCTCCTAATTATTGATGAGGTAAGTATGGTAGGAACTAATTTTCTCTTTATACTACACAAGAGGCTAAAGCAAATTATGAATCTACCAGACTCACGTATTTTTGGAGATGTTTTTATCCTTGCTTTTAGGGATTTGTGCCAGTTACCTCCTGTCTTACAGTCTCCCTTAATCTCCACGATTGCAGATGGCTCTTTAGCCTCATTGCATGGATCAGGCTTTTTGTGGAAGGATGTGTTTAAAATGCTTGTGTTGACAGAGATCATTTGACAGCAAGGTGATACTGTATTTGCAGAATTACTTTGCCGTCTTTGTGGCAACCAATGCACTGATGAAGACCTGTATTTGTTAAAGTCTTGTATCACCACTCCCAATTGATTGAACTATCCTATATATGTTTTGCATGTTTGCAATTGATCGCAGATGTTGATGAGCGAAATAAAATAATCCTGAATAAAATAGCATCTGAAGACCAGCAGTTTATCATTAAAGCTTATGATATTACCAGAAAAAGCATAAAGACCTTTCTAACATGTCTCAAAAGAGATCAGACACTGGCAATCTTCACACGACCTTGAAACTGGCTGTTGGAGCCACTGATGCTTTCTGAAAATGTTGATGTTTTTGATGGTCTTCTTAATGGCACTAGGGGTGAGGTCATCACTTTGTTGCATATCATGACTTTAGAGTCAAAAAGATTCGTATTAAATTTGACAATGCAAATGTTGGCTTAGAAGCCATGCAAGCTAGCCCATTTAGGACTGCCCATCCTATTACAGTCCTATTGAATAAGTATGAAACCACATTCTTGCTTAGAGGCAGGCGTGGAAATGATGTTACACGCCTGCAGTTGCCACTTACTTTAGCATGGGCCAACACCATTCACAAGGTACAAGGCCTTACACTAGAGCAAATTGTGGTGGATATAAAGGGTTGAAAGTTCAATGCAGGACAAGCATTTGTTGCTTTTGGCAGGGTCAAATCTAATCAAGGATTGGACATCCTACATTTTAAGGTGTCATCCATAATAAAGAATGATGCAGTGGATGAAGAGATGGAGAGGCTTAAAAATGACTTCTTGCCTCAATTGCAGTGTGTTTCATTGTGTTCAAATCACACTACCCTATTATTACTCAATGTAAGGTCAAGCAATGCTAATTTCAATGACAAAATTTGCGATAATTATATTAAGTGTGGTAAGACTTCATGCTTCACTGAGATGTGGTTAAGTCAATTCCATGAATCCCCTCAGTTACACAATGGTCACACAGTATTGAGATGTGATAGACAATTGCACAATAATAAAGGGGGAGTACTCATTAGTGTTGATCGCAGTGTAAAAGTGTGCCACACTAATAGTGGCAACATTGAATGCATTGTCACAAAATTGCAAATGCTAAATCTGTCTCATATAGTTGTTGTTCTTATTTACAGACCACCCAGCTGTACAATTGATGAATTACTCAATGTTGTGAGTGCTGCTGTAAATTGTGCATCATCATTTGCCCTTGCCACCTTCATAATGGGTGACTTTAACAGAATTTTTTTCCAAAATTTAGACAGAAGGTTAATGAATCTCTTGTCTATTAATAATTTTACACAACTGGTCAAAAGCCCAACAACAGATAGGGGCTCACTCATTGACCACATTTATGCTAATGGATTATTTACAAGTATTTTTTGTTGAAGTGTCTGACACTTACTGCAGTGATCACCATACAGTATATTGTTCCTTTACTTAGTTTTTATTGTATCATTTGTCGCTGCACCTGAAACTTTTATGGTTTCAATTTGGTGCCAATAACTGCTTAATTGTTAAATAGCACCTGGATTCCCCTATGGGCTCCAATTTTATTGGTGCAGGACCCTTTGATCCAATTATGGTACAAAGCCCATTTGTTGTAGTACCAAAATGTACCTTAAGTCAATGGTACATGGCCACATGAATTATTTTTATTATTTAATCAAATTTAATTTCACGTACACAGTAATGTAAGTACCGCATAGATTACTTTATTTGTTGTTTCTTTAGAAATACAAGGCAAACCAAAGACAATATCCGATAGCTCAAATACAAAGTAAAGAAAAAGTACATAGCAATACTAATAGTACTAAGTAAAATAAATCTTTTTTGAAGCATAATATATATTACCGGTTTTAACAATACATTCCATGTACTGGCACTAAAGAAATGAAAAACATGCTTATTGATGACAGGTAAATACAGTTACATTGCAAATGTATATATTTACATGTACATGCATATTTGCCACTTGTTTCTGCTTTCTAGCTCTATTTGATGCTTTCACTAAATTTGAGATGATGCATTATTTGTTGTATTTTATTAGGGATGAGTCCTATGAATATAAAAATTTTAAAAATTGTTCAAAAACATTTGAGGTCCCATTTGTTACTTAAACTATTACAAAATTAAGGTACCTACTTCTATATAATAATCTTTATATTCTTTTCTTTCTAGCTTGCAATATCACAAGATCAAACCCTGGCCCACTGTTTATGTGCACACTTAATGAGCCCACTCCCTTTGCTCAGAGTATGGTAATTTTAATCAATACAATTATTTATTTCTCTGTAATAGATGTATATGTATTTATTGTCATGTTTCATTGGTTGATATATTTAGGAATTATCTCATTCTACACCTCATAGCCTTATTAAGATTCATGGTATCACACTAATACATGATCACATCACTCTAAGCTTTCATTTTTAGAATTGGACATTTAATTTTTAACAAGGCTGTAAACAAGACACCTGTAAAAGGCGTTTATTTTAATTGTAAAGACAAATAGTACCCTGTTACTACATGTGTATATTACATAAATTGGCTAACATTTTACCAAAATTTTTATAATAAAATACTTTCTCATTTTTATAATTTTTTGCTACAATTACTTGTACGTATGTTGTGTAGAAAATTTGACTTTATTCCAATAAAAATTAGATATTTTCTTAAATTTTATTGTTGCTTTGAAATCGAGCCAAATTCTCCTATATTACATGGTTTTAGGTCAAATTTTGCCAAAATACAAAAGGAGAGAACTCTAATTTTTTTGAAACAAATGCACCTCTTATGTAGTATGGACAGTTCATCAGAATTCAATTTTTTATAAATCTAAAGTTGCTCCAAAATGACGCCAGTCCTGTACTATATCGTACATTTGTCTAGGTTAAATTTAGCCAAAAATTTTAAATGAAAGGATTATTAATTTTTAAAATTATTTCTGATCGTACATATACATGTACCAATATTGTGTATCCTCATTCCAATCAAAGTTATATTTTTACAAATTTTTAAAGTGTTCACTATGAGGAGCTGTACTGTACATGTACATGTTAACCATTACCGCGGATACCACCCACCAGACCAAATATGCCCTATGGTCCCATACTATTATTGTTTTGATGGGATTCCAAGAGCAGCCAACGAAATATATAGCGCCCCCACCCCCTGGTCTCTGGTCTTCTGAATCTTTCAAGCTCTCACGCACTCTACCACATTCCCGCCGCCAAAACCCAATCTCCCAATCTTCATCCTCTGCCTCTTACCTTAGCCAGATTACCTCCAAATTTTTTCTTCTACGTCTCCCCTTAGTTGTATTGAGTCCGTATCTATGTCTTCTACCTCTTGCCTTAGTTCCGTATCCTTATCTTCTACCTCTTGCCTTAATGGTACTACTTCTGTATCTTTATCATCTACCTCTTGCCTTAAATCTAATACTTTCCGCATCAGTTGGCGGCACCACTCGAAGAGCTCCTCCAACTGCTCTAGTAATTCTATGTATTATATTATTTAACTAATAGTCAAAGTTCATCTTTGTCTAGTGTTACTTTTCTTCATTAACATTAATTGCCTTTTCATAATTTCTTCATTCTAATAGTTGTGACTATTAGATAAATTATCGATTGTGGTATTAGTGATCAGTAATAAACATGTACACTGACTCTAAAAACTCATTTATTTCAAGAAATAACTAAAACAGCAGGGATTCTTGACACTTTGTTTGAGTACAAATAAGACAACAAGTATATGTTACTACTAATTATTAATACATTCAGTAATGTTAAATCTATAGACAGACTGTAAGGACATTAACTTGGTTCCTCATATTTGGTTTACATGTTGGCTTCCTGCAATCTATATAATTTTTAGCTTATTAATTTATGTATAATTTATAAACTTCATTCTCCCATTGTTAGCTACAATAGTTTCTCAAAATTTACTACTAGATTAAACTGAGATTATACATGTTTGATTAATTATTTTTACTGTTTCATTTCTCGGTTAATGATTGAGATGAAATTTAATGCTTTGTTCAATGTGATGTGTATAAAGTTTGAGTTTGAGCTGTTTCCAACTAAGTATATTTGAGTTACACATTATAAACATTTCTTAAATGAGTGAATTTTAAATAATAGTCAAGACAGTAGGACCCAGAATCAAGTCAAATTTTTATTACAATTTCTGATTTATATTGATGTACATGTACATGTAGCATATTAAATTTGCTTTTCTGTCATGAGCACAAAATAAATGCATGTTCATACTGGTGGGGCATGTGCACTGTTACAGTGTGCAATTTATTATTGACCATTTTCCCTAATTAACTACTTTATCTTGAGTTCCAAGTCTCATCGGTTAAATAATTGTGAGCTTTCATTTCATGAGAGAAAAGAAGATCAACGTCTACTTAGTCTTCAGGAATTAACACCGGAGATTGAAGACACACCAGGTGGAACTAACAACGATGGAGATACCTCACATGCACACATGGAGTGGATGACATCACCACCTCCCCCACTACCTAATGGAATATTACCAGATTTTGGAGATAAGTTATAGCTCTTCATTTATGTATTTTATGAGCTAGTTATACACATTGTATCATAGTTCATGCTATTTATTAATTTTGTTATCGCTTTTTATATAGTTTTCATGGCTGATGAATGCAGTGAACTTTGCTTGTAGTGCTGAATGATGCTCAGATAATAAAGAATTAAGAAAGAAGAATTAAGAAAGACAAAACACAGACCTACTGTGCTAATTGTTATGTAAGTGAGATGACTGTCTCAAACTGCATGCTGATCATGCACACACTGGCTGCTACTCAGTAACAGTTTGAGAAGCAGCTCAACTTGCTTATTGGCAGTTGGTACTGTAGAGCTAGTTGCCTTAGGACTTGGGCACTAGATACAGACCCGTAGTGCTGTTCATGCAGTACTACAGAGCTGGTTGCCCTATGAACTTTGGGACTAGATACAGACATGTATGTGCTTTCAGTGCATACAGAGCTAGGGTGCCCTATATAGGACTTGGGCACTAGATAAAGACATAGTGCTATTCTACGGAGCTAGATGCGCTATATGGACTTGCAATGGGGACCAGATGAAGACCATATCATCAACACATCACTTCAAGTAGCTTTAATTACAAGGTATATGTACCTTTGAAACATTTATTCCAACTGTTATGATCATATTGCTTTTTCCCCCTTCTATAGGCCCCAAACGGGTGGTAGGGTGGGTGGGCCAGTGTGCAGTGTCACATTTTCGCGATAGTACTGGCCAACACCCTGCGTAAACACAGGATGCAAGAACACTGCAAAATAATTGATTTTATTGGTATTTTTCATTATTACATTATTGTTATCAAATTTTTATTAGAAAAAAAACTATATTACCGGTAATAATATTATTATTATTATTGTTCAGAGATTGTTTTAACAATAATTAATTGAAGTATTGTTGATTATAATGTTGATTGCCACGCAATTCTTCCCTTACTTTGGCTCTTCCAATCTAACTCTTCTTTTGATTTGCATTTTCTCCTCCTGCTTCTGTTCTTCAAGTCTCTGCCTTTTCAATTTTCTTCTTTCTTCTGCCTCAAAATTATTTAATTTACTCCTTATCTGATCATAATCAGACTGCAGTTTGTACTGATCACTTCTTAACATGGAATTAGCACTTCGCAAATCGTCATGATTGGCCTTCAGTTGATTACAATCACTCTGAAGTTTTCCTTTTCCCATTTTTAAAGATGCATGCTCTTTTAGCAGTTTTTCATAATCAAACTTTACTCTTTCGTAATTGTTTTTCATTTTGTCATAATCTGCTGTTAAACTCTTCAACTTTCTTTCACGCTCTTTAATACCTTTCCCCAGAGTCTTTTGTCACCTTTAAGTTCCTTTATTTTATTTTCTTTCTGTGTAGCAACTTTGCACCAATCGACACTATCATAAAAAAGATCGTCATTTTCGTCTTCAACTGCAGTATCATTAGGACGAGCATCAGTCTCATGAGCTTCACCATCATCGGCCATTTTTAAACAGGTCTGGTCTAAGACTAAGTTCACTTTTAAAGTTATAATTAGTAAGCTTAAAGTTACTAAAAATAGACAAACCCTGAATCTAGGCCTGGTCACTGAAATCTATTTATAGATCTATACAATGGAGTGTCAGTCACGAGGTTGAGAAGACAGAAGAGAAAGTAAAGGAAATTTTGTCGCAACCCTCTAACAGAAATACGTCTTCCTTAAGCGAAATACATCTTCCTTAAGCGAAATACGTCTTCCTTAAGCTCTTTTGTAAGCAGTGTTTGGATGGACCCGTCTGCTCCTAGACTTAGCTCTACTCCTACAAAGCGTTCATATGATGTCAGCGAACTAGAAGTATAATGTCACTGTTCATGGGCAAGTAGTAGAGTTGTCACCCCTTAAAAAGGGCAGGAATAGGGAAAATTGTAATTACTTTCATGGGAAAATCAGCAATGGGAATAAATCAGTCAAGTTCTTTTCTTTTGAACCGAAATTGAGATCATCAATAGAAAAACTCAAAGATCAGAATACTTCTCTTGCTCTCACCGATTGTCGAGTTCAAACAAATAAATTTGACTCTAACCTTGAAGTAGTAACAACCAGGTTTTCTACTGTAGAAGATTCTCCAAAGAAATTTTAAGTTGATAAAGCTGAGATTGTGGATGATACTGTTGCCATAGACCAAGTATTTGCAGCTAATGTCAACCAGCACACCTCCACCTGTGGTAAAGTAGTTGAAGTTGATGAAATAGTTGAGATAACAACGAAGTTTGGAAAGCGACTAATGAAACAAGATTGTGATTCGAGATTTAAGTGTGTGTTGTCGAATTGTATTGTGGGAGAAGGATACCAGTATGTTGGAGAAAGGGAAGTGCTACAAGTTGGTCAAGGTATTAGTAAAGCAGTTTGAAGGAATCAAATACCTGTCCTTTTGTGATGGTGCATCAGTTGAGCTGCTCCTTGATTTTCTTGAAATAGATCTACCTGAGGAAGATGAGGATGATGAAATTACAGTTCAAGCAACACATCCAATAATAAAAGCTTATGGTGAAATTGTTTCCATATTAAGTGTAACTGATTACACCAGCTGCATGGTTTGTACTGGATCAGTTCGTCATGTTAGTGAAGTTCTTGCAAGGTGCATTAAGTGTCAAGCAACACCGAAATTAAGCCATTGTAACAGTTGTAAATCAGCAAAAATTCTTCTCTCACAAGAATCTAAGAAGTGGTACCTCACTGCGTATAATGAGCATATGCAAGACATTATATCAGATGTAGATGGTGAGACACTTGAGGAAAATCTACTAAGTAGTGGTGAGATATCAGTGCAATACTATACTGCAACTAACACAATAAAGACTGTGAGTAAAGTGCCTTCAGCATCATCTGATTAATGACTCTCCTTTGACAATCATTTAACTTCAATTTATTCATCAAACTGTGATTCATTCACTATTGTAAACTTGGGATCATTATTTTGATTTAATTCAGTTGGTTTGTTGCACAATAATTAATTAAAAACATTATTGATGAAAATGAATTTTTTACAAAATTGATAATAAAAGTCAAAACTGAACTGAATATTTCGCTCAGGCTCGCCCCTTAATGTTCTACATTGTTCTAGTAATTTTATTGTTATATGTAGCTATTATAGATATACTTCAAAAGTTTTAGCATGGTAGGCACACAATGCCACTTTTCCTTTCTTTCATTTTCTTTCTTCTACTCTTTAATTGCAATCTCAAAAACTGCACAACATATACAAGTCAAAGAGAGTAATGAACTAAATCAAATGAAAATTTATGGATACTGACAGTCTTCATATCTCTGTCTTCATCTTCTAATGCGTCTTCCTACAATAGATAAATTTGTTATAGTTACATCATTCTCAAGCAGTTAGCTATACAATAGTTTCTTACAATTCCTCTGTGCTCATCTTTATTTTGGACTTCAGTGACAGGGCAGGAAAGGCTTTGTAACAGTATAATACTGTGGAATGAAACCAATTGAGGCCTCTTATTTATAGGCATAGTGCTACGTAGCATTCTGATGACAATAATTTAGCCACATAGTAAAAGCCACTGTGATATTCTCATGTCAAATGGAAGAGTGTGGACAACAGTTTTTGCCATGTAGAATGTTCCACATATATTCTGCCTCCTGTATCAGTATACGTATTGCTTCACACGTACAATTTTATTTTTCTATAAAAGGAAAATGAAAAATGTAGAATTATACCTTGCTTTAATTCCATATCTGAAATAGAGCAAGAAGAGGGAAGTGCTGATGTCCACTTTGCAATGACAATCTGTCTCCGGTCAAGAAAGCCAAAACTGGGACAGAGCACTTCGATGGGATTAACAGTGATGGTAATTCAGACATGAGACTCATTAGCTTTCATGGAGGACTTCAAGACAATTTGGCAGAGCTCAAAGAAAAAAGGAAACCAGTCCTCATCAAAAACTGCTGTGTCAAAAAAGCAGATCTGCTGATAAGCTTGAAATTTTTGTCAACAGGAACTAACAGTTTTACCACTACCAAAAAAATTTGATTCGAAGAAAGATGAATGCCCTAAAGTTACAATTATACTGAAGTGGAAAATGTGATGGATTACACTCAAATAGATATCACCGCTCAAGGTATCAAAGTTTGTCCAGCTCGAGCAGTTTCCACTATCCTTTTGCAAGAAGTAACACTGGGAGACAGCACAGTAAAAATTGTTCTATTTTGCTGGGAGAATTAAATTGATAGATTGGAGGAAAGCAGTGCATACGAATTTAAATTCCTGACAGTCAAAAGCTAGAGGGAAGAAAATACACTCCAATTTTCAAGCAACACAATTTTTACTCCAGTCAACACAGTTGTTGTAGCTGAAGGAGTGTACGAAGCAACACTGCAACTTAAACAAGATGAGATCATCGGAGTACAAAACATCACAGTACACTATTCCTGTATGAATTGTTCCAGTAAAGTTTATATGGTGGCTGACACAACATATTCTAAATATAGCAAATGCTCAATTTTTCGGTCTCTAAATTTGTGCGAGAAGAAAGTGGCAGCTAATTTGTTGTCCAATGAAGAGGAGACTAAGCTGTTGACTGTATTCAGCAACATGTGAGCTTCTGGTAGATTCATTCAGTAATCCTCTAGACTTTAAGGAAGGATACACAAAGCTACACCAGCTGAGGAACAAAATGGATGTCCCCTACACAACAAAAGGCAACTATACAACAGCCATCGAAAGACAATAAACATTATTAAACATGATGTGAAAATTCAAACTCAATGATGATTTAATCTACATGTACAAGTAGATTTTTGCTACATTTAAGTACAATAGTTATGTTATCACATGTGCATTTATTATTTTAATGTTCGTAAAAAAATATAAAATTTATCAAAATACATAACATACATGAACAAACACATGATAGTCAATAACAATTAAAATGTAATAAGTCTGTCCTTCTCAGTGCTGTTATAAACAATGACACCAAATCTTAGTTAGATCCAAAAACTGTAACAATGAATTCAAATTTAATTATTAATACACTTGTGCATCTACACGTACATGTATACCTTTACATGCATAATATGCACATTTAATATACATATACTTTTGGAGACTAGAAAATATTATCCTACATGTATATGTATTTTAAAACATGTACATTTACATTCAAATGGTAAATATAATAGGCACCTGCATATATATTGCAAATTCTACATGTGCATAATTATATAGCTAATGATATCTTTAAATAAATGTAATGTTTACTTCATC
>NW_003546367.1:21607-22795 GCF_000090795.2 Amphimedon queenslandica | reverse complement strand
CAGGTACATGTACATTTATTTTACAAAAATAAAAAATAACAATACTTACTGAAACAAACAGAGCATAGTAGAATAGTCTATACAATGTAGCTAGATTCTCAAGCAAGTACACAGGATTGAAGACTCTGACAGACTTCTCGATGTACCTACATGGAACACAAAAACTGTAAAATTAGATGAATAATGATTGACATTGCCTTATTAATTGGCAAAATTAACTGTTAATAAATTAAAAAAATTTCTCTTAAATAAGAGAAACTAGGATTGTCAAAAATTTAGGGCGTTGAGTTCATTCTAATAATAATTATTAGTTCCATTAATAATGATATACGTAATTAATAAAACTGATATTTAATGATAAGAATAATTCAAAAAATTCAACCCTACTTTGCAGAAATATAATCATTATAATTATACTACAAAAGTAGAACCATAAAGGATTACTGAATATATGCTGAAGGAATACACTGGACCCAGGGCCATACAATAGAAGAAAATTATTGTATTGCCATGGGCCCAGTGTATTCCTTCAGCATACATCATCTTCTGCGAAGTAGGGTTAAATTTTTTTAATTATTTTTATTATTAAATATCAGTTTCATTAATTAACGTATATTATTATTAATGGAACTAATAATTATTATTATGAATGAACTCAACCCCTCAAACCCCTTGTTTCTTTAATTTTTTTACTACCCTACTTTTTCTTAGTTAAGAGAAATTTTTTTTTATTTACTTCTTTCCATACAGTTTATTAAATTTTATTAATTATTAATCATCATAATTTTGTCATTCACTTTTAGGTTGAAAAGATTATCAGTTATTACTGGAATAAAATTTTTGAAATTAGAGCTAAGGGAACTTACCACATTATAAAAACAGTTTTTATAATTACTAATAATGTAAAATTTGAATCATTAATAAATTCATAGCTAGGCTAATTATTATTCATTACCGCAACTTCAATGAGCCTAGTTAAGTTTTTCTCCTGACAAAATCTCTAACTTATTTCTAGTCTCTTACCCTCCGTCTCTTAACCTGTGTCTTTCTTTTACACTGCATTTAATTGTCCAGAAACTTAGTCCATCAAACTTGCAGCTATAGATCTAGCTACCTCATTTCTTTTTTGGTATTAATAATGGATGTTCCAGCAGCACCAGAAGCTGATGTAGGCTATGGAGGCCCTCC
>NW_003546367.1:17207-21054 GCF_000090795.2 Amphimedon queenslandica | reverse complement strand
AGCACCAGTTGATGGTGGTCATGGAAGTCTTCCACCAGCACCAGTTGCTGGTGGTCATGGAGGTCTTCCACCAGCACCAGTTGCTGCCGGTGCAGGCCATGGAGGTCCTCCACCACCACTACCATTTGCTGCCAGTGGAGGCCATACAGGTCCTCCTCCTCCACCACCACAACGACCACCAGTTGTTGCTGGAGGAGCCCACGGAGGTCCTCCACCAGCACCAGTTGCTGGTGGTCATGGAGGTCTTCCACCAGCGCCAGTTGCTGGTGGTCATGGAAGTCTTCCACCAGCACCAGTTGCTGGTGGTCATGGAGGTCTTCCACCAGCACCAGTTGCTGCCGGTGCAGGCCATGGAGGTCCTCCACCACCACCACCACTACCATTTGCTGCCAGTGGAGGCCATGGAGGTCCTCCTCCGCCACCACCACCACAACGACCACCAGTTGCTGCGGGAGGAGCCCATGCAGGTCCTCCACCAGCACCAGTTGCTGGTGGTCATGGAGGTCTTCCACCAGCGGCAGTTGCTGGTGATCATGGAAGTCTTCCACCAGCACCAGTTGCTGGTGGTCATGGAGGTCTTCCACCAGCACCAGTTGCTGGTGTTCATGGAGGTCCTCCACCACCTCTGATCCCTGTTCCTCCATTGGCAGCCCCTCCACCACCTCATGCTACCTTAGGCATTGCAGCTCTGCAACAGCAGAGGCTGCAAATTCTAAGGCAACTCAGGAGCCTAAATAGGCAAATTTTAAGGTGTTACCAATACTCTATAATAGTAATCTCTTTTTCATTTTGGTACATGAACTTACCTAGAGCCCCAAGATGACGTGGCAGGGGCAGAAATGGTGGAGGTCCTGGAGAAAATGTGACTAAAAACTATAATTTTTATTAAATAGGACTTTTTTAATGTATATAAATATATCATTTCTAACAAAAAAATGTCAATTATTTTGCAGCGCAAAAACCAGAAATAGAAATTATAATAGTATAATGTTCAAATGATGAATTGTTCTGCAAGGCAAAATGCTTCAATACTTGAGATTCCATCTTCCTACAATAATATATATATATATTATACATCATTTATAATTACAAGTAAATACACTACTTACTGTGGCCAAAATAAATTAATGACTAATTATGAATTAATTATACATGTAACCTTGAATAATAACCTATAACAAAATAAATACATGTAAGGCACTTTGTAAACTCCCAATACTATCTTATTACGTATTTCATTGCTAAGGTTACGATAATGTGAAACCAATTCAGCTAAAAACTGGTGCCTCCTACAGTGTGATAAACTACTGATCAAGGAGCTACAACAAAACACTAAGTTACATATAATAAAAGATTAATTTAGTTACAACAACCTAAATCCAGAATAGCCTTTAATTATGATTGCACTTTCCAATATCAAGCAAAACTATTGCTGAATCATCAAATCATATCCAGCTGTAATTACCTGTAAAGCAATAGGAATAGAAACATGTCAAAGGCAAGCAATGTAAACTTACAGGCTAGTAATAACAAAAGCACAAACAGTAATGGTGAACAAACTATTACCAATCACATCAACTTTTGTATTCCTTGTAACTCCCATTATACGTACTATAAATCAAAGTATGAAAGGAAGAAATTGCATGCATGATAATCATTAAACACTACAAGTACCAATAATCCACTTCATGTACAATACACTGTGATAAACATGTACATGTATATGCATGTTATACGTTATGTTTGTCACAAACATACTTTTGAGTCTCACTCCAAGTCAGACCTCACTCTTTAACACCACATTGTAGTCCTTGTGCCAAATAAGTACCTGTATAAAATTTGAATGTGACAATAATAATAATAATGATAATGATAATGTTAGCAGCTACAATGTTTTTGATTGGATCATACATGTATGTGCATGCATGCATTTTAGACATAATATTGCTTACTAATGCTATCCTCAGTTAAGATACTTTCATGAACTACTTAATATACAATAACATTGTGTACATAAAGAATTTTTTAAGTACAAACAATATTTTTTTCTTAATGAGAAGATGGACATGTTACAACAATCATCAACAAAAGATGAGCAACATCAGCTGGCAAGCATTTATTATGCGCACAGCATTAATGGCAGCATCATTCAAATGCACAACATCTGCCGGCAAGCATTAACTTAATAATGCGCACAGCATTGATGGCAGCATTATGTGCAACATCAGCTGGCAAGCATTTACATACACGTAATGCGCACAGCATTGATGGCAGCATTAACATGTATGATGATCATTAATATATGTACTAAATCACTGCTTGAATGATACTATACGTACAAGTATAATGACAACTTTATATGGTACTCTCAAATTTTTCTTGTCCTTCAAAATTTTTCAGCAGCATCCAGATCCATAAGCACCTGATATTTGTAATAAACATGTAGTACAAGCCACAAACAAGATCCACATTTGATAATGACATCTTCCTCCCTTCCTAAGCCTCTGTGCTACATGAATGATAGTCACACAAATTTGAATCAATGCTAAACTCTAATGAACACTACACCTCTTTCACACCCTCTCCCTGTCCATTATAATAGCATTTAGTATTCAATATTCACTGTTATACATTGATTTCTCTCACTTCCTACATGAAGTTAAGATCAAATTCATACTGAGCAATACTGGATGGATAAACCAATGGTTTTCACACACATGCAGTGAAATACAAGTCACATTAAACAACCAATGTTTTTAAGATGATGGACCTCCCACTCACCATACCCACTTCCATCAACAATCAATGCTTAAGAAATATTAATAGACTTAACTGCTTGGAAATGATTAGTACTAACATGCTTCAAATACAAAGCAGGTGTATTAGCATCACAAGGAATGCCATATTAAGTTTGGGTTCCATATCTAGCCCAGCCAACAGAAGTAGGAGTTAGTGAATATGAATACTTGTTGTACCTAATATTGCAGTTAGTGTAATAATCTCTGTGTCGGTGGCCCACACATAATTTCTATACATTTTGGACTTATTTATGTAATCATGTATGCTTGAATATCTGATTGCACTTAATGAACTATTAAACAGTTCTTCAAAGTTTGGCATATTACTAACAATTGCTTTACGTAATTCGTAATGCTGAGACAGGGACCCAGTAATAAGATATGAAAGGGCATAAAATAAACAGTTCCCATCACCTGGGACATCAAGAGTACTATTAGGAACTCTTTCATCTGACAATGGTGTTGTTCGACTACCAGGTAAGATTCTAGCAGCTGTTACAAACTTAAAGTTTAAAATCTCACACCACCTTCTTTGAATTTCTTCATTACCAGGGTAGTAAACATAATCCCATTGTCTCCTTCTCACAATATCTGGGTTGGGAGGCTCTTCATAAGTAAAGATGACATCATCTTTTTTCGATTACTTTAATTTAATGCTTGACGGATTTATAGATACAATCAGACTACTATTAAGGTGGTCATTTTTTACAATACACTTGTTTTATCATCTTTTGGTTTACATTTAATGTTTGAGAGTTTTATAGATACAATGAGACTACTACAACTATCATCATCTTTGACATTAAATTTGGTTTTAGGTCTTTCAAATTAATTGAAACAATTAATTTATCATCTTTTTTTGAGCGAGGCATTACCAAAGCAGTATTGTCAGTACTACTGTCTATATCAACTTTTCTGCTTTTGGGGGCAAGGCTTATTTGAAGCATTATCGTCATATACTTTACACTTCTTAGGGCAGTTAGACTTTTGTAAATCAGTACTCTAATATTTATTGCTACTAACGTTACTAGTACTTTGTACATGACTTC
>NW_003546367.1:14539-16751 GCF_000090795.2 Amphimedon queenslandica | reverse complement strand
ATCCTACAGTCACATCAATATCACGTCTTAGCATTACTCTACAGCCAACAGCTAAAGACAATACTGTTTCTAAACCAGCTGTTTTGCTAGGTTGATCTTTTAGTTTCTCTAATTTTTTTCTTGTTTTTTGTCAAAATTTGCTGTGCTGCCACTTTCATCAACAACATCAACATATGCTGATTCTATTTTCTCAGTTTCTAGACTTTATAACATTAATTCATTAATTTTTTGGCAGGCATCTACCTTAGAAAATAGATAAATTGGAGGATTTGTTCCTTTACTTTCCAATTCCTTATATTTTTTTGTATTGAAACCTTAAATACGCGACTCTTAAGCATATCAATAGTTTTATCAGTCAGACAGCCATGCCTAACAGAATCAAGCATCTTAAAGAAAGTTTCTTCTCATTTTTGTCGCTCATTGATTGTTAGTTCTTATTCTACTGTTTCTTTCCATATGTTAACTGCATTTGCTGCTCCAAGTCTAGTTTTTACTAGTTTGTTGCTAATTTTTCTTAAATACTGGCCTATCATTAACTTGTGGCAATTGTAAGAGGTCACCTACAAATAAAATATTTTTGGATCCACACCATTCATCAGTTCCAAATATATCTTCTAAGCTCATGTGCAAGTATGCTAGATTTATATTGGATACCATTAATACCTCATCTACAATTATAATTTTTAAATTTTTAAGTGTCATATGTCATCTACTAGGCATTTTATTGCCTCTATCAAAAACGATTCACCAGTTCCATCTATACCACTAATAAACATTCTTAGCGGTTTGATACTATGTAATCTAAGTACTCTTGAAGACTCATTCTCTAATAAGTCTTCACGTCCTTTTTGACTTATAAAATGACTCTTAATTTTATGAAAAATTCTTTTTTGATCTACATTAAGCATTGCCTCTCTTTGCTTTAATGTTAAATTAGGTACATTTATGTGCATGTCAGCAATATCAGCTACTGCTTCCATTATTTCACCCAGTAATTGTGGCTCATCAACTTCCTTGTTATTAAGAAGTTCTTGAGTGAAACCAGCTTTATTTCTTGCATTAACTATTCTCTTCCAATTTTGTTCAGCTTCTAATAATTTCTGCAGTTTTTTGAAATGATTCTCAATGCCACGTATAGATGCTTCTCTGTGATGCCTAAAAGCTTCTTCCATTGTTTCTCCTTCCATTATGAGTGTGCTCTCATCTCTAAAAGGCACAAATAAAAATATTAGCGAGTAATAAAAATCGTCTCTTTCCGCTTCTTGCATAGGCCTAAATTTTTTATGGTTTGGAAGGACTGGCTTTGATTGAAGTTTGTATTCTCTTTCTCAATTTTCTCCTATTTTATCAAATTTGTAAATAGCAACAAATTCATAAAGAGATACATCTTCTCTGTTATTTGGTCTTGTTGGATAAAAGTCTTCAATTACACTAGGATTAAAGTTATCTTTCAAAGATCGATACATTATAGTTAAATATAAATAGGTTTTTGATTTTTCTGCTTCTTTTATAAGGCAAGTACACATTAACGTACTGTGTGGTTACTGATTTTATGCATAAACTTTCACCGAGAATATCACTAGCTTCATATAGTCCTACTTCTTTAGCTTGAAGTAATTTTTGTCCTATTTTCCAAAGCCTGCTGTATATGTTGTCACAGCTGCTGACTTCATCCCATAAGTCCTGTGTATGACTCCTTTCTGCTTTAGTGACATCCAGTTACATACTCTGTGAAGGAAAGACTCCTCTCAGCTATGTATTGCAAGTCCATATTTGCACGCCACAATTTTAACAGTAAAGGATTGTAGTCGTTGACTCAAACTTCTTTTTCATTTTTTTGAGATAATATATTTTATTGCATGATTTCAAGCTATTTTCAACTTCATTAATGCAAATACTATCTCGTACTGGTCTAGGAAAATCAAATCGGCATCTAGATACATAGATCTTGCCGACTTTATTATTCGTTTGCAGTATTTGCTGCACTTGTGCATTCAGTATTTTTGTTACATGTATTAGATATTCTTTTTTAACATAATATTGTTTTACTTTGCCTAGACCACCTCTCTGGAGAATGATTATGTTAAAGAAATCCTTAAAATTGTAAGAAAATTGTCGCGATACTGAAACAGGGTCCTCTGTACATAATCTAGAAATACTATAGGATTGTGGCGCATTATTCACATTTCTTTAATATTGCGCTATATCAGCT
>NW_003546367.1:11910-13680 GCF_000090795.2 Amphimedon queenslandica | reverse complement strand
AAAACACTTGGCTCTCCGTATTAACTGGCAAATTAAAGGATCCAAATTTTCTAACTCTTTGGGTAGTGGCTCACACTTTAACCATTGGAGCACACAACGTGCTGAAACTTCATTTTTCCCAATAATTGGTTTGCAATGATTGCAAATATACGTAACTTTATTTAATGCGTTAGGATCATTGTCTCTAATGTAATGTAATAGGAAATTCCAAATATTGCTATCTAAATTTTTAGCTTCAGTGACAGTTTTTTTTTCTTAAAAGCCTCTCACAGCTACAAGCATTAACAGCCTGATCAGACAAAGCTTTCTTAAACTCATAAATAGCATCTGAATACTGAAAATAAAGTACAGTATATAAGTTTGGTATTCTAAATGGGTCATCTTCACCATCATTAATAGCATAATGCACATTATCAAATTCAGTCTCATCTCCTTCACTGATTTTTAATTTTAGCAATTGTGCTATATCGCCTTCAGCAAGGGAAGAGTCAATAATATCTATTGTTAAATGGGCATTTCTAGCAACATAAAAGTGTTTCAAAAGGCGTCTCAACAAAGGATAATGAACAGATGCATTGCGTAAAATACGCAGCATACTTTTACACTCAGTATCATTACTACTACACACAATAGGATGGCCTATCCTTTCACAAACAATTTCTGAATATTTTATATATTTTGCAATGCCATTTTCATCCTTGTTAACAAGTACCATTACATTTAGGTTATCACAAAAATCATGTTCATGCACTTGATCTATTTCTTCAAAATGCAGGGATCTTGTCATATGATGATTATTAGGACAATTGTCACATGCATCTAAATGCTTCCTCAATTCTTTAATGGGTTCATCAAAATAACGTCTAATTTCCATAATAGAACTAACGTCACTTTCTAATAAAGGCTTGCACCTATCTATACAGTACGATTTGAGGGCAGGATTTCTCTTATTAGTATACATTCTATTATTATCAAAATTGTCATCTTCAGAGTCACTATCATTATTACATTTTTCTACTCTATCAATACATGATACTTCAAAAATCCCTGCAACATAACAGGTGCCATTTGTATCAACAGGGATTGCAATTGGACTGTCTAATTGGCTATCAGAATTATCATTAGGATATAAATATGCTGATTCATAAAAATAAGGCTCACTATTCTTTGTGTGACATCGCTCACCAAAAGCTCTTCAACTTCAATTTCCTAATGCTACTTGATGCACATATTAATACACCAACTTTGTAGGATCTTTTTTTCAAAACTGATTATAACAATATACTTGATGCAGCATTACATTTACTGTCATATGACATGTTCTCAAAATCTACACCTTTCATACTTGATGGCAATAAATCATCAACTATTTCAGGGCTGTAATATAATGCTTCAATAATTTTCGTAAAATAATATTCCTTTGCTTCACTATTTGGTGCTGGTAATGAGTAATTAGACCGTAATCTATACAATATGTGACTATAATTACGTTCATAATAATCTTTTACACACTTTTTATTTTCTTTATTTATTGCCATCTTTAATATATCCATTTCGTTATCAGAAAATTTTTATGTCAAAAATTTATCTTTTGTTGCACCATAGACCCTACACCAAGGAGGATGGACTGGCAACGCAATGTATTTTAATTGACTTCCGGTTAATAATGCTAGTTGCGCGTGATAGTCTTCAATAGTAGCCATCCTCACTCCTTTTTCCAAGATCATATATTTTTGGCATCTTCTTTCTTCTCACTTTATCTCTATAACC
>NW_003546367.1:0-7819 GCF_000090795.2 Amphimedon queenslandica | reverse complement strand
TTTTTTGGGAGATCGGATTCTTTTGATAACAATCTCTAGATTGTTGCTGCTTTGGTTGTGGATCATTAGAATATGTTTCTCTTGAATAATTTAAAGATTTTATCTTTTTAGGGACTGGATCAGCATTATGTTTTTTGGAATAGCAAGTTGACTTACTAATTTTTGCATCCTTGTTTTTGTAATACCAATTTTAACATTTTTGCAATATATAAATGGGTTTAATGCATGAAACTGCTTGAAATAAACCTTTGCAGAAGCAATATTATACTTTTTCCTGATTTTATATGCAATTCTTGCTTTGCTTTTGACACTGTTACATTGTCTTATATAGTATGCTCTGGCGTTTGACCTGCTTTTATTTATAAAATCTTCCATTTGTTTTCTATGATAATTTTTTGCATTCCTCTTTTTAGATTTGTTCCCAGTTATGTTGCTCTTTCTTTTTTTACTTCCTTTTTGTACAACGATAACAATCAAAATCACTCCTAACATTGAAACTGGAAATAAGTACATGTACCATAACACCAAGTATGCAGGATGCACATTATTATTATCATTAACTCTGCTGCTACTTATCATTGAAAAACACTTTTCAGAATTTTTTGCAGTACCAAGAAGAATACAATGCAGTACTTCAAAAGTAGCTGACTAAATGACTTCACTAGCTAATACTGAGCAGCTGTAACCTCTAATTTAAAATGAACCTTAAATTTAACAGTTAAATTAATGAATTACTTACCTATTAGCTTATAAAAGAACTGGTGTTCTCTTAGTCTGAGCAGTGGGTACTCCTTGCAAGTAAGTCTAACCTCAGCAAAGATCAAGAGAAGAATAGAGCGAGCAGTCTACCACACGGTAATGTAGCTATAAAAACTTTGCGCATGCGCATTTAATTTTAAAATTGCGTCTGAAACAGAGGGGTGTGATAGATAATGCCCAAATAATTAGTTTTTACACTTGAACTAAGTAAGATAACAAAAGCACTTGTCTTGTCCTTGACTCAAGCTCAAAGGAATGATGTAAAAGCCATTGCAAGCCATTCTCTAGTTTAAAAGATTTCCGTGTTGATAGAAGAAAGATGAAAGAAAGAAGAAAGTCTGAAGAATTTTGCAGAAATTTGAATTTGGGCCTATTCTCCAGAATCACTCCCGCTACGTTACACTCCACTTTAAAGGTACCAGGAGAATCGCTCAGCGAAGGAGAACTTATCTAAGCGGTTTATAAGGCTGTACAAGGTAAAATGAGAGTTAAAAGCATTTGAAAATTATAAATTTGGTCGCCATCTTGAAAAATCAACCTCAACCCTACATATAGGCTACCACCTATATAATAAGACAAAGGCCATTTTACTCAATAATCGCAACGCCACCCACTAGAAAGGCTTCCGATCCACCTAAGTCAACTACAAATTTGTCACAAATTTGCTAAAATTATTTCAATATCATTTGTGCTTTACTTATAAAATCCAATTTTATAGATTTGATGCCAAAGTGGTCACTCCGCCCACAGAAACATCCATTAGATCCACATGGTACATACAAAAGGAACATGGAAATTGTAAAATTAGATGCATAACGATTTAAATTACCTTAAAAATTTGTAAAACAAATTGCTAGTAAGACAAAGGCCATTTTATTTACAACGTGCAACACCGTCCCCACAAAAGCTTCCGATACACATAGGTCAACTACAAATTTATCACAAATTTGTTAAAAATATTTCAGTATTGTGTGCTTCACCTTTAAAATCCACTTTTACATATTGAACGCCAAAGTGATTACTTCACCCACAGAAACGTCAACTGGATCCTCAATGGTACATATGAAAGGTACATAAAAATTGCAAAATTAGATGAATAATGGTTGAAATTACCTTAAAAGTTGGCAAAACAAAGTGTGAATAAGACAAAGGCCATTTTATTCAAAAAGCACAACACGCTCACCACAAAGGCTTCCGATCCACTTAGGTCTACTACAAATTTATCAAAAATTTGTTAAATTTTTTTCAGTATCATGTGTGCTTTACCTTTAAAATCTAATTATAATAGATTTGACGCCTAAGTGAGAACTCCGCCTACAGAAATGTCAACTTAATCCTTGATGGTACATACAAAAGGAACATAAAAACTGCAGAAGTAGATGAATAATGATTGAAATTACCTTAAAAATCAATATGATATCAAGAAAAACTTATTTTCATTTGCTGACCATCACTACCTTGGTACACTGCTTGGCTTTTAAGCAATTTTATAAGTTCATCAAAAATCTAAATCCAATCTAATCAGAATCAGCTCAAAGTTGATATACTAAATAAAAATATGTCCATATATCTGGACTAATTTAGCTAAAGACCATGTACTAACTTAATTAGTACAGGGGACCAATTATTAAACAACTTCAAAAATCCATTATAATGTGTATATAACTAGAAACAATGTAAAAGATTCAAGGGCTCAGCCTCGTAGATTATTAGCTGGGGAAAAGCAGAATCTCAACTTTATGGTGCTGCTAGAAAACTCCTGACTTGTTTTTACTTTAAGCCTTGCTACACTGACTTTAAAATAGCCATAAGATATAAAAAGGCTAGCCAGTTTAGTGCAGTCAGTGAGAAATGTGACATTTGTTTGATTTTCTCAACAAAAAGAAGTTTCATAGTTACTTAATGGCACCTGTAACCTTTTCAAGCAGTTGGAGAAGTCTTTGGACAGGGTTCTTGCCTTATCTTGTTGCTAGGAAGTAGGAAAATCATGACTTCTGATTCCCATGTGCTGATTGCAATTTTATTATCCTTCGGCCACTCCCACTTTTAATGGAATATTGAAATTTAGAATCTATTGCACTGCTTGGCATGTGCGGCTATATAGAGGACATACGGAATACGTACATGTACAGACTGACAAACAAACAAACAAACTCTACTCATCTTAGTGGGCTTCGCCCAATTATCACTTTTTGGGGCAAGCTTACAACTGTAAGTAAGATCCTCTCTAATCCATCTACATGTAGGTCTATTTTTTCAATATTTCTTGATCATGAATTGAAATCATTATAATTTTTTGAGTTTTATATGGACCACATGATACTGATTTAAGTAACTGTATGTTTTAAATGACAATTATGTACATGTGAATGTATGACTATCTGCACCTTTGAAATGTCTAGAGTACATGTACAATCCGGGGCATAGCTGGGAAGGAAATCATGATATGGCCTAGAAACAAGTGGTACGTGAAGCGTGCCAAAATTTTGGACACATCCCTTTTTGAGGCTTGTATAGTGTACTAACACATGTAGATTATTTTCATTTTGCATATGAAAGTATTCAATTCATACATTATCAACAAGAATTGATGGGGGGCCCAGGCCCCTGTAGACCCCAGATATGCTACTGTGTACAAGACATGTATGCATGTCAGTAAAATATAAAGGGACTTTTACTCAGTATTGGGCCAACTTCATTAGAAATCAAAATTATTTTGGTCGAAGTGGACTTAAGCTTTCTATGCAACATCAGTACATTGTACATGTATCTACGGAAATGTAGAATTCTCTTCTTTTCAATTTTGACTAAATTTTGCCAAAGGCCCTGTTACTTTGACTTGACTTTGGAACAACTTCAAAATTAGTAAAAAATCCAAAATTTTATCAAAATCAGCTTAGAATTTCTTCCCAACATATGCCACTGTATATGCATCAGGAAAAAATATAAAATAGAGAAGTCTCTCCTAGTCTTTTTTTGCAAAATTTGGCTAAAGACTATGTACTAGTACAGGGGCCCAATTACATTTGTATTAAAAAATATTGTGAAAAGCTTTAATTTTTCAATTTATATCTAATTTAAGAAAACGCTAAAAATCTGAGAATAAATAAGGCCCATGTTTTTTTCCACACAATGGCATGAATGTTTAACAAAGACAGCGGAGAAAGAGGAGGAGAATGACAGGCAACGTGCATGAGCAAGTGATGCTATTTCAATTTCGTTAACCTGTGCGTCTATAAAATACATTAATTAATAATCTATTCACACCCACTAATTAATTATTATAAGTGTACCTGTACTTCAAGGGTTGTTAAATCAATATGAGACTTTATCATTTGTACTATCAATATAGTTTTATTGTCGCCAACACTGACAGAAGAATGACAACTCTGCATTTGAAAACAAAGACACTAATATTATTATTGTTATCATTATTTTTTTGTTATTACATTTTGTAAGGTTGAATTAAGAGAAGCTTCGTTTTTTAGAAAAAAGGAGTCCTATTATCTGAAGGTGAAGGAAACTGAGTTAAAGGAGGTGCAGTGGAATGGGGACTAGGGGAAGGCATTGGCTCCTTACTAATAATCTTTAAAAGTAAAAATAGAAAAAGAATTTAATGACAAAAGCTTGATTAGAAGTTTAGCTTTAGTTCTTAGTTACCTCAAAGGGACATCACTATTTTCCTCTCTTTTATTAGTTAATGATTGTTGCATTATAAGGTAGAGAGAAACTCTAAGTCTTAGTAATGATCAAGTTGTACTTGCAAGGTGGTGAAATCAATTATAGGAATATTTTTTACCCTGTTACGCTTGTTGTTAGTAATATCCATGCAAGTCAAACAATGCTCTTTTCTCTCTGAGCTAGATGAATGTATATTTGATCCCCCTGAATGCTTACATTCACCTAGTTAATGCTAAGTACCCTATATTTCTTTTTTATAAATAACACCAAAAGTACATTATGTACTCTTGATAGCACCAACTAGCTATAGACTGTATGTAGGGCAATAGACTGAATGGTCTGCCTTGCTAGGCTACCCGTATCAATTAAGGTTTTGTTAGTACAAAGCAAAATTATAATTAGGTCTAGGCCTACTTTAATACTACTGAGTAATAGTCTGATAGCTCTTATTTCACTCTATTAAACAGAACAGATCCTGCAGAGTAGACTTCATTTATAATTGTTTTGTCACTAGTCTCCTTGCATCCTCCATATTAGAGGCTAGATCTATTCAACTGTAAGCTCTTGTTGCTATTGAAACCATCCTCCAGTTATGCAGTGGGTGACATGGGGTGATCTAGTCTCAGCCTGTGAGAATAAATGTAATCTACTAATGGATCTATGTAGAACAATGGGAGCTCTTTGCTAAGCTGGACTTGTTATTAATGATTGACTGAGTGAAGCGCCAAAAGGTAGAGCTATATATACATATATATATATATATATATATATATACATATATTTGTAGTATTGTGCATGGGCACATCAAAGGCGCTGCCAATGCTACAACTTCCAATAACCACATTGTAGGAAAATGTAGCACTGTGTGGAATATATAGTACTGCACAGTATAATGTGTATGGGCTTTCCTGTTAACCACAAGCTTTGATAGAGGCAAATAACAGCCACAGCTACATACACTAGACATGTAACAATGATAATAGTGATAAATGAGATCTGATTGTCTTGCGCTGGCCACCTGCGCGACTTTTGAAATTTCATTTGATCCACCTACACACCACTACAAACTAATCAAAGCACTGTTGATTCGTAGATTACGGAAATTATTCGCACTCGGGACGGTTTCGACGAAAATGTAGCACTTGGCTTTGCCTCGTGCTACATTTTTCTCTCAACCGCCCCTCGTGCAATAATTTCCATAACCTACTCTCAACAGTGCTTTAACTAATACATATATATATATATAAGCAATAATATTGCTAAACTCAGTGGTCAATGATACTAGATTTAATAAGTCCTGCAATAAATCGCTCAAACAATCTCAAAGTTTTTTTGCATTCTTGTAAGTCATAGATGCTTCTTAAATTATTTACCAAAATGACAGCAATGATGATTCAACTGCAGGCTGAGAAGAAACTAAATTTAAGATCAAATCCTTAATATAAATTAATTTGAAGATTTATCTAGTTCCATGGCTTCTACTCATAAGGTCCAAGACAGTGTTAGCTAGAGTTGAAGGAGGAGAAATCTAAAATTGAAATGCTACCTTTTATAAGATATAACCTCATTATTATTCATAGTAATAAATATTTACGCATTGTTTGTACAATAATTCCAATTGAGTACTGAGCTTGGCATGCAGCTGTTCTGAGTTGATACAAGCACCATTACAATGGCTATTGGAGTCAACTAGTCTTCATCATTTTCATGCATAAAGGCCATCTTTATCAAAAGATCAATAATAATGATGGCCTTTATGAAGACTAGTTCACTCTAGAAAGTCTCTCAAGCAACTGGGAAACGGTCTAGCTAGGTTGAAAGACTAAAAACCATCATACTTGGATAAACATTGTTGCTTGAAATGTTGTGGTTACTTTGATCTTTATTGCCTTAAGTTGACTGATCCTCAACTTGAGGCAATGAGACGAAAGTAACCAAAAGTTGCATGCAATCAATAATGTATCTTTAGGTCTAATATTACACAGGAGACTAAGCTGTTCACACCTTTGGAACAGAGGATAACTATCACGAAGGACATTATACTAGTGGTAAGTATATTAAGCACTTGTATTTGTGTATGTTATAGGTAGAAAATTTAGACTGTTACAGTTTGTGAATTACATGCCATGCTATTGATTTTTTTTGAATGGTAGACTAAAATACTTTTGAATAGACTTCATTTCACCAAATTTTACTTAAACAAACTTTCCAGCCATACCAGTAGTTTGTGTATTGGTTGTATAGTGTGACAGACTGAATTCCTGTTACAATGTACAGTGTACTTGTACTTTGAAATCAATTGTACTTGTACATGTGATGTTCCATTAACCATGCATGCTTTTTAATAGAATTCATGTATGTGCAGTGTACATCTAGCTATTATAGTACGATCTCCCTCTTCCCATATTGCGGTATTTCATATTGCGGTATTTCATTATAAAAGCAGCTGCACTGTCTCGAACAAATTTCAAATTTTATAAAAATAATTAATAATATTCTCTCTTATTCTTTCTTACTTTCTACCTCCTTCCTTGCTTTCTACCTCCTTCCTATCTTTCCTTCTTATGACCTTTATTCACTCCTTACTATCTCTGTCTCTATTCTTGCTCATTAATAATTAAACATCAGTTTTCTACTTTCTATGCCTGTCTCATAATTGTCAGGGAAATGTGTGACACCATGTATTAAACAGGTTATAGTTGAATGTATATGTACTTCAGCATTTCTTATCACATATGTTTTTTTTGTCATTCTCCCTCTCTTTGTTTTGCTTGTTTAATTAAGTTAAGAGCATGGTGCAGTATCATATGTATAAAGCCATGTAGTCTGGTGTTATTTTAGTTATCTATAATTATTTACGTTTAGTTCACTAATTATGGCTGATGTTGGCATTTGTATGATCTCAATTTAATTCTAATTTTTCTGTACTTATAATAAGAGAGTTTTTTTGGTCTGATAACATGAGCTACCAACTTGACGTGGCTGGATAGAAAGCTGCATTTCTTGTACATAGCTGCCTTTACTCACATCATTTTTGGCCCACTCAGCCAGATAAATCAATAGTATCCGGCATAAAACTAGGTTAGTCGACAGATCAAGAGTGGACACTTCTTGTCCCTCTTCTTATTTACAGTCCTCTCTAATTAATGCCCGTCACAGCCACTACTAACTATGGCTCTATCCAGTCTACATAAGAAGCGAGGAGCTGCTAGAAGTCCTATAACTCAACTAAACAATCAACTCAAAGATCTTGAAGCGGATCCTGAAGTACCCGGTGCATCAGACAGTGCCAAACATTTACTTTCGAAGCTCAATGAGGCTGAATCTGATTTCAAGACACTACATTACCAGGTATTAGATGTAATCGATAGAATGATGA
>NW_003546366.1:224173-231514 GCF_000090795.2 Amphimedon queenslandica | reverse complement strand
CTTCCACTAGTGGAATAGCATAGTTTAATGATTCTAGTTGTTTATAATCATGCTAAAATCAATTAAAGGTAAATGTCACGAGATACACAACATGCAAGCTCTTTCCATTTACTATTCCATGATCTAAGTAATTTTTGTAGATGCAGAAGGCAGAGAGAGGTCATCATTAACTTCCACCAGCAGTTCAGCTTCTTCCTTGTTTTATGAGATGCAAGAGAGGCTGGAGAACACTGCACAAAAGAGAAAAAGTTCACCGATGGCCATTTTATTCATTAATAACTGTTAATAAACTGTAATAATAACCATAGCAACGACAACACGGATCATGCACGGAATAAAATTAAAACGGGGAAGTTTCCAATCCCGGTCTGTGTAGTATATCTATGGTGACTCTCAACCTATTAAATATTAATTAATTTATTTGTTTACTTAAAAACATATTTTCCAACATTGAGGTGCTTCAGTGTTAGCAAAGGTTGGGTCCAATAATCCCGGTTCCCTGAGACCCCCTGTAGGGGGCCACTGATTAAATCCCACTGGTAGAACAGGGTCTCTCCCTTGGGTCCATCGTCACTTGTTTCTATGGCAATACCATGACAACAGGCCACACCCATTAGTACTTATTTGAGGCATCTAGTATTAGTTTATCGGAGGGTTTTATAGTGATGTTAGTGCTGGGGGATATGATAACAATAGGAGCCTTGTTGACATGGGGCTCTAAACTTTATAGAATCGTTAGTTACTGTATAAGTGGTTTTTTTGAGGAAATTATATTTTGCGAAATCTGCTAAAATTCCAAATTTGTGGATTTTAATTTCACAAAATCTACCATGTGTGCCATGCGGGTACCATATTAAATTGATTTTCGCAGATTTTATTTTCGCAAATCAGGAGGGAATCCGCGAAATTTGCAAAATTTGCAACCCTAAAAAAACCCACTTATACAGTATTATCTTACCTGGTCTAACTGTAATGTTAACAAAATCTCTTCCGTAGTTTCCTTCATCATCATAAACTAATACTTCAAGACTGTATACCAGCAACCAACTGTAGAATAAAGAGGATACAATTAATTCAAATTTAATTTATCAGTGATATGTCAACTATGATGATAAACCATCATAATTTACAATCAATAATTATCATAAGGCTAGAGGTGTCTGAATGTCACTCCACTAGGGCTGCTACTGCTATTAATACCTTATTAGGTAAAAGTATATCTTTAAAGGTGGCCCTGGAGCAAAATGGCATCAAGCAAGCAAGCAAGAATGTTCCCTATTATTTTAGGTGAGCGGTTTATCTTTATTCTTCCTTGTATGTGTTTACTTTATTATTAGATATTAGCAAATTAAATGAGATTATGGAGATTTTAAAGCAATACAGGTTTCCTGAGGCAAAATGGTTTGAGTTTGGGTTAAAACTTGGTCTACTTCATCCTACACTGGAAGCTATTGATGCTAATCATAAAGGAAATACTTCACGTTGTCTCATGGAGTGTTTATCCAAGTGGCTGAGTAAAGCCTACTTGGCAGACATTGGCCAATGCTCTTAAAAAAATAGAACTAAAAACAGTGGCTGAAAATATTGAGAAAATAAGTAAATTAGTCTAATTCAATAAGACTGAAATTTATACTCTATTTCTTAATAGTGGTTGATCCGGCTAGCCAGTTACTACAGCATTACAGTAGTAGAATATCTGAAACAACACTCTCTGAAGAATCAGTTGATCTGTTACATACAGAAGGACTGATATCTGAAGAGACATTGAGGGAAGTGAAGAGTTGTGGATACACACTAACAGATGATGCAATGAGAGAAACATACACATCAGTAGCTTATGATCATAACAAATTGAAATCATTTGCTAGCATATTATTAAGATCAACAGGCACTCTAATCAGTATTGCAAATGACTTACTACAGGATATTGGTAAGTAGTAATTAAAATCCAATACATGAAACTTAGCCAACTTATTGTTCCTTATAGAGAAAATTATCATGCCTGAAAGTTTGTCTGAGTGCATTAATGATCCTCCAACCCCAGCAATTGGACCTACTTCAGGTATTTCATATGATGAAGATAAATAGCAAATTATGTAGGATTATGTCCTTAATAGGTAAAATTTCAAGGCCTCAAACAGGTAATTATCACTAATAGCATAATGTTAGAATTATAACTGCATGTACTATTATAGATATTCAACTTTATATTACACAACTCTATAATGATCGCTTTGATGAAATGATATGGGATTATGGGATGTTTCATATTAAAATTACTGGTTTGGTATGCAATAAAATCACAGATGATCAACTTGAAGATTTCAAAGAATGCATCAATGCCTGTTGCTCTGACCTGAGCCCACAGCTGGCCATTGCCACTACAGTGAAAGATGTCATGAAAGCCATTAAAACCATATGCAATGTCATCAATATCACACCAGTGAAAAAAGTAGTCAATTTCTACAGCATAACTGAAGCTATGCCATTGATATCCAAGTACAATGCAACACTTGATGAGTTTTGCAACACCTTCAAAGTTGATTTCTTGCTTGATAAAAAGCTTTCAACAAGCGATTTTCTGATTTGTGAAACAATTGAGTTTGTTCTAGACTGGGATCCTGCTGAGCACTTATTGAATGATATTCGTCGTTTAATGGAGAAAGCATTCAAAGGATTGAGCAGAAGGATCATAGTCAAAAGCATGCATAAAGGGAACTCCATCATTATCATTTGTGGTGCTCCTACTCATCTAATGAATGCTTTGCAATTGAGGGCTCGTGATAATCTTACTGTGCTTCAAGAAGAATTTGCTTTGATGAGATTGAAAATAGGACACTTCACTGTCTATGATAGGACCATAAAAAACAAAGTATACCAGATATAAAATTATTTTTAAATATTTAACATCCATTTAGGAAATGAAGATTGCTGCAAAGGAGATTGAAATGTGCATAGGAGAATTGCTGAAGCTGAATCCATATTACAATGACAAAGAAAGTATGACTGAATCATTTACTAATAGCATCAATGCATGCATGTACAGGTCTCTTTGATGATAAAGCAATGCAACTTATACATTTAAAACAGAAACAAGGCAGGGACACATTACATTAAATTATATAATTATTGTTTTAAATAATTTTAGAATTCATCAATAGTAGCAAGCAGGCATCAGGTATTGGATAAATTTTATCATAATTTATTATTGCATTATCAACTTGTAATCATATAAAGGTTTTAAATCTAAAGTAAAAAAAATTGAAAGAGAAAAGGCTGCAAGTACAAAAAAGCGAATGTTATTAACAGAAACTGAACATTTACAATCTACTCTAAGGATCAGAATAAGTATAATACATGTTTCATTAGCTTCTAATGACATAATACATGTACTTTAAAACAGGTCGAAAGGAAGTACTACAAGACAATGAACAAGAAATTGAGGAACTACAAGAAAGTATATCATCTATCAGTGTAGAGCTGCTTGAAATGCAACCGTTTTACAGTAAGTACATGTATTTATATTATTACATTCTAATCAGACATCAATAGATAAAGAAGTGAAATCCACACAGACAGTGCTATCATCCAATGGATCTATCTGTGAAGCTCAAGTTGATTATAGTGACACAACTATTTCATTCAAAAAGGGTGAACTACTTCAGTTAAGTACAAATGGACATGAGGTACAATCACTGGAGACTGGACAGAAGAGTGCTGTTCCAATGAAATACATTGGATACTCAAGAGTAGAATTGCTTCAATTGCTTCAGTTTGCAATGACGGCAAAGGAAAGATTACCAGTATTACTTCTACCTGTTCTTTTCAATGATGATGATAAAGCAGAGTATTTTATGCAAAAATTAACTGGTGATGCTGCTCTACTACAGTCATTAAGGAAATGGATCTCTGAGCAAAAATGTAAACAAATATGCATGCTGTATGCTTGCTATAATTATTACATTACAACTTAACTAGTGTTCATGGCTAGTTATAGCTTAGAAGCATCAAGCCCACAAGACTTAAATTTGAAGAAAGGTTTGCAACAATAAAGAAATGATACAATGCAAGTAATAATGCATTATAATAGGAGAAGTACTTGAAGTTGTCAATTTTGAAAATGATGATCACTGGTGGTATATGTATTCATTTCATGCAGACAAAAGAGGCGAAGTACCAATTAATTATATAATTCCAATTGAAGGGAAATACCCACTAATGTAAGTAAAATTTAACTAACAGACAGGATAAATCTGATACATAAATGTACTCTTTATTCCTAAGGTACTACAAGTACATCTACTATCATACAGTGAGTCGTGATGAAGCAGAGAAGAGACTGAGTCAAGCAGGCACTCAAGCAGGTACTTTCCTAATTAGAGATAGTGAAAGTGATCCTGGACAGCATTATACCCTTTCATTTAATGGTGGAGCTACTATCAGGCACTATCGTATATACATTGAGGATAATAAGTATTATATACTCCCTTGTGTCAGGTTTGACTCACTCAATGACCTGGTACACCACCACATGATGGAAGCTGATGGTCTGACCTGCTCACTAACAATTCCTATACCCAAGCAAAAAAACACACCCTACTGGACCATTAAAATAGATAAAAAGTGGGAAATTAATAATTCAGATATCAAGTTTTTAAAAAGCATACATACTGGGCAGTTTGGAAAGACATGGAAGGGTGATTTGATAGGTAAAGGCCCAGTTACAATTAAGACAAATATAGCAACAGATATTACACAAGAAACATTTCTTGATGAGGCCAACATACTGGGAAAACTTCGTCATCACAACATCATCAGTCTATATGGTGTTTGCACTGAAAGCTATCCATTTTATATTGTAACAGAACCAATCAATGGAAACCTCAAAGATTACCTAACTACAAATAATCCTACACCAGCAGAGTTGGTAGATATTGCTATTCAAGTTACTGATGGTATGATGTATCTGGAAGAACAAGATTACATTCATTGTGATCTAAGAGCAGAGAATATACTATTAGGAGATCATAACACTGTCAAGATAGCAAACTTTTATCTAGCTCAACACCTCAATGGCAATAAATACTACAACAATAAGAAATATAATATATTAGCTAATAGATGGGCAGCACCTGAAGGATATACTGTAGAACGACTAAGTATTAAATCTGATGTTTGGTCATTTGGTATATTACTATGGGAACTGGTTACCAAAGGAAAGGAACCGTATCCTGGCATGACAGATGAAGAAGTAAAGGAGGCAGTACCAAAAGGTTATCGTATGCCCATACCCAAAGATTGTCCTGAACCATTTAAACAACTTATGATAAACTGCTGGAAAAATCATGAATATACAAGGCCAAATTTTAGAAATATCTTCATTGTACTTGTCAAACATAGTAGACATACATTCATATAAATGTATTTTTGCTTGTGAATTTTAAAATCAATTGTTTCAATGTAACTGAGCACCTTAATACAAAATTACAAATTATAGTATCAATAAAGAATAACCTTCTACTAATCAGTGTCAACAATGCATCCAAGGTCATTAAATCCTTCCCTCCCTCCCTATAACATACGTGACTCAATGAGATGGTTTTATCATTGACTCCATTGAGGTTTCCCTTCTTAGGACCAAACAATCTCCTCCAATGATAATGATAAGTAACACCTGGTGATGAATCAGGCCATGTACTGGAGAATATCTTAATATGATCAGTTGGTAGTGTAATAACTGGATGTTTATTAGCAACTGCTATTGTAAGGACTGCAGAAAGAGAGAGAGAGGAGAGATGGAGGGAGGTGGCGGGAGAAGATATCAAGGAAAAAATAGGAGAGAGTGCGCGTGTATGAAAAAAGGAAAAAAGAAATGGGAAGAGAAAATAGAAGGTAAATTAATGATCACTAGGAAGATATTCTTTATAATGTTAGACTCTAGTGTATAAACAAACAAAAATGCATGTGTAAATTTTTATGGAGTCCATGATACTGTATACGTCATATATTTCACAGGTATAAAATTTTGTGATTTGGCTGCATTTTTGTATTCGCGAATAAAAATTTTGCAATTTAAATGTAATTACTACACCTACTATACAATCAGCACACTATTTTGCAGAATTTAATTTCGCGAATTTTTCTAAAACGCGAATTTTAATCCCCACAAAATATATGCCGTACACAGTACTTTATCAAAACTTGCTTCAAAATATTGTATTATTTTCTGATACATATATACATGCCTACCTGTAATGCTAACAAAATGTTTTCTGTATATAGTTTCCTTCATCATCATAAACTAATGCTTGAAGAACATATTTACGAGCAACCAACTGTAGAATAGAAAAAATGAGAATAATGTTATTAATAATAGCAATGAATGTTATTACAATGAGAGAAAGACACTACAAGTACCTTCCCTTCCAAATTACAGGCAAAGCCAATGAGGTTTGTTTATGTAACAAAAATGATTCAATTTGCACCTAAGTATACAAAGCATAAAACTGCAAAACAAAACAGCACAAAGAAAACAATGTTTTTCCTTTTTGACATATTACTTTGTAAACACAGTCTGCCAAACAGTAAAATGGCATCAAGTAAGCCAGTAAGAACATTCCAGGCTATTATTTTAGGTGAGTTTAATTTCATTTCTCTTAATTTGTGTTTATTTTATAATTAGATATTAGTAAACTAAATGAGATTGTACAGATATTGAAGCAATACAGGTTTCCTGAGGCTAAATGGTTTGAGTTTGGATTGAATCTTGGCCTCCTTTATCCTACACTGGAAGCTATTAAAGTTAATCATAGAGGAAATACTTCACGTTGTCTCATGGAGTGTTTATCCAAGTGGCTGAGTAAAGCTGATGAAAATGTGTATCCTCCTACTTGGCAGACATTGGCTAGTGCTCTTAGAAAGTTAGAAGCAAAAGCAGTGGCTGAAAATATTGAGAAAACAAGTAAAGTCAATTCTAATTTAATATAATGTATTGTAATGCTCCTTTCCCAGTGGTTAGCCAGCTACTACAGCATTACAGTAGTAGAATATCTGGAACAACACTCTCTGAAGAATCAGTTGATCTGTTACATACAGAAGGACTGATATCTGAAGAGACATTGAGGGAAGTGAAGAGTTGTAGATACACACTAACAGATGATGCAATGAAAGAAGTATATGCAGCAGTAGCTTATGATCATAACAAATTAAAATCATTTGCTAGCATATTATTAAGATCAACAGGCACTGTTAGTATAGCCAATGACTTAATGAGAGATTGTGGTAAGAAACAATATGTTTAATGAGATTAATTTTATGCTTCTTTTTAGAGGACATTTTTGA
>NW_003546366.1:221439-224070 GCF_000090795.2 Amphimedon queenslandica | reverse complement strand
AAATGGCTATATAATTATATTTGTTACAGAATTTGAGTTCAAATTTCAGAGCGTTATAATTTTGATGAAATGAGAGGAAAATTTGGAACTTTCTATTTCAAAGTTACTCGACTGGTATCTCACACCATCAGAGCAATCGAACTTGAAGATTTCATGGAATTTCTTGATGATTGCTATCCTGAGCTAGGTCCTAACCTAACATCTGCTGCTACAGTGAAAGATGTCATGAAAGTTATTAAAACCAAATGCAATGTCATCAATATTGCACCAGTAAAGGAAGTGGTCAGCTTTTATAGCATAACAGAAGCCAATCCATTGATAGCTGATTATAATAAAACACTTGATGAGTTCTGTCACAAACTTAAGCTTCAATTCTTGCTCGATAAGAAGCTTTCAACCAGTGATTTTCTCATTTGTGAAACAATTGAGTTTGTTCTAGACTGGGATCCTGCTGAGCACTTATTGAATGATATTCGTCGTTTAATGGAGAAAGCATTCAAAGGATTGAGCAGAAGGATCATAGTCAAAAGCATGCATAAAGGGAACTCCATCATTATCATTTGTGGTGCTCCTACTCATCTAATGAATGCTTTGCAATTGAGGGCTCGTGATAATCTTACTGTGCTGCAAGAAGAATTTGCTTTGATGAGATTGAAAATAGGACACTGTAAAGTCTATGATAGGACCATCAGAAACAAAGTATGCCAGATATAAAATTGTTTTAAAACATTAATATCTATTTAGGAAATTAAGATTGCTGCAGAGGAGATTGAAATGTTTCAAGGAGAATTAATGAAGCTTAATCCATACCAAAATGACAAAGAAAGTATGATTAAATGAATTATTATACTATTAATATCAATAAATGAATGCATGCAGGTTTCCTTGATGATCAAGCAGCACAGCTTACAACTTTAAAACAGAAACAAGGTAGGGACGTTACATTAACTTATAATCATTAATTTTAACAATTTTAGAATTCATCAATAGTAGCATACAGGCATCAGGTATAGCCAAAATAATATTATAAGTATTATTGCATTATTGTAATTAAAAGGTTTGAAATCTAAAGTGAAACAAATGCAAAGAGAAAAGGCTACAAGCACAAAAAAGCGAATGTTATTAAGAGAAACTGAACATTTACAATCTACTCTAAGGATCAGAATAAGTACATGAATATGCTTGATTAGCTTCTATTGTCCTAATACATATACACAATGTACTTTAAAACAGGTCGAAAGGAAGTACTACATGACAATACAAAAGAGATTGAAGAACTACAAGAAAGTATATCGTCTATTAGTGTAAAATTGCTGGAAATGCGAACTTACCGTAAATATATTTATTTATTATAACACTTTTTATTCAATCAACACACAAATTAGAGAAATTCACACAGACAGTGCTATCGCCCAATGGATCTATCTGTGAAGCTCAAGATGATTATAATGACCCAGTTATTTCATTCAAAAAGGGTGAATTACTTCAGTTAAGTACAAATGGGCATGAGGTACAATCACTAGAGACTGGACAGAAGAGTGCTGTTCCAATGACATACATTGGATATTCAAGAGTAGAATTACTTTACTTGTTTCAGTTTGCAATTAAAATGGAAATACGGTCACTCATACCTCGTCTTTTTAATGATGATGAGAAAGCAGAGTATTTTATTAAAAAAATTACTGATGATCCTACTGTATTACATTTATTAAGGATGCAAACATCAAACCAAAGATGTAAGTAAATCAATGTATCTTTGTGTTTGTTTTAGACTCCTTTTCTTATAAAAGTGTTTGTGGCTAGTTGTGATGTCCAAGCAATAAAGCCAGAAGATTTAACTATTAAAAAAGGTATGTTTGTCAACAATAAGAAACAATATCTATACAATTAAATGAATGATTTCATAGCTCAAATGAGCAAAAGCTTTACGCATCAATCTAATAATTTCTTCTTTATAGGAGAAATACTTGAAGTTGTTAATAATGATGAAATTAATGATGATTGGTGGTACATGCATTCACTTCATACAGACAATAATGGCTGTGTCCCAGTTAAATACATGATACCAATTAAAGGAGAACTCTCAAAAATGTAAGAAAATTGTGAAGTTTGAAGTATTATTTTTCTAGTTTAGTCACAATATTAATAAGCAAACCCCAGACAACTTTTGTGTTAAAATTTAAAAGTGCATCAGTGCTTGAACATATAATACCATATATCGGGTTTATTTCAATGCATTAATAATTTTCAAAAAAGCAATCCATTGTGAAAATAAATGTTATGAAATCTTAAAATATGCGGATGAAAAGGAATAGAACATACCGTATAAGTGTTTTTTCGAGGGTTTTTAATTTTTCGAATTTCACGAATTCCTTCCTGACTTGCGAAAACAAAATCCGTGAAAATCAATTTAATACGGTACCCACATGGCACACGTGGTAGGATTCACAAAATTAAAATCTGTGAATTGGAATTTTAGTAGATTTTGCAAAATATAATTCCCTCAAAAAAACTGCTTATACAGTATCAAGAGTAGATAATAATTTAGAGGAGAGTGTCCTACTGGCTATAAGGTCTGCTTCATCACGGCGTAGAATTGAAGAGTCACATTCAGGTTATTTCCGTGTTTTA
>NW_003546366.1:188147-221429 GCF_000090795.2 Amphimedon queenslandica | reverse complement strand
ATACGGAAATAACCGGAATGTGACTCTTCAATTCTATGCTGTGATGAAGCAGGGGGTATAGGCACAGTAGGACACTCTCCTCTAATTATTATCTACTCTTGACAGTATGTGGTATTATGCAATTATTATGCACATGTGGCTTCATTTTATTCTAACTCAAAGGCTATATAGAGCCTTTTTGCAAACTAGAAGTGCTGCTAAGGTTGATTCAGAAAGTAGAGAAGTCAGCAAATGCTTCAATTTACTTACCAGACTAGGTGGTTGATGGAAATAATAGCAAGTAAGTTAGTAACACATTTTCGGAGAGAAGGTGGCTTCTGAATTATTCCATCATTAAACTTCATATTTACACCACTTTTCATGCATTAAAATATACCTGATATACGGTATACTATGTAGTTACAACCTTATAAATCTAGAGCAAAATGCACCAAATTTTGCTTACAAAGCTATCTCCAATCTGGTCATTTGCTTAAATGAATAAAGCTCAATTGTCCTGATCTAGCTTTAACCCTGTAATTGGCACTGATGCTTACTCAATTCATTAAAAAAAGCCAAACAGGGACTTTTGAAGGTTTAACAAAGTGCACTATAGCCACATGGAGTGTAGCAAAGTATACTCCATGTACTCCACTCCAGTATACACTCAATTCGAGTAATGATGTGCATGCATTAAAAACATATTCATTAACAAAATAGCCAATTTCTTAATAATTAATAACAATAACTGATAAAATTCCTTTATTCATTAGGTATGAATCCATCTACTTTCATACAGTAAGCCGTGATGAAGCAGTGAAGCTAATGCTTCAAGCAAACATTCAAGCAGGTGCTTTCCTAATTAGAGAGAGTGAAAGTAATCCTGGACAGCATTATTCCCTCTCAGTTAATGATGGGCTTACTATCCAGCACTATCGAATAAATAGTGAGAACAATAAGCATTATATAAACCCTGATGACCAGTTTGACTCACTCAATGACCTGGTACATCACTACATGATGAAAGCTGATGGTCTGATCTGCTCACTAAAAGTTCCTATACCCAAACAAGCAAACACACCCATTGCAATGAATAAAGAGTGGCAAATTAATAAGTTGCATATCAAGTTCATAAAATGTTCCTATGTAGGATGGTTTGGAGAGACATGGGAGGGTAAATGGAAAGGTAAAGGCCCCGTTATAATTAAGACAAATATAGCAACAAATATTGCACAAGAAAAATTTTTTCAACAGGCAAACATACTGAAAAACCTCCAGCATAAGAACATCATCAGTCTATATGGTGTTTGCACTGAAAGCTATCCTTTTTATATTGTAACAGAGCAAATAAATAAAAACCTCAGATACTATCTACTTGAAAATGATGTTATACTAGCAAAGTTGGTAGATATTGCTATTCAAGTTACTGAAGGCATGATTTATCTAGGAGAACAAGATTACATTCATTGTGATCTAAGAGCTATCAATATACTAATAGAAGGATATAATAACACTGTCAAGATAGCAAACTTTCACCTTGCCCAACACCTTAATGGCAATAAATACCGGACTGTTGAGGAAAGTACTATGCTACCTTACAAATGGACAGCACCTGAAGGATATACTATAAATCAAATAAGTATTAAATCTGATGTTTGGTCATTTGGTATATTACTATGGGAAATGGTTACTAAAGGAGATCTACCATACTATGGCATGACTAATGAAGAAGTAAGGGAATTAGTATCAAAAGGTGATCATTTGTTCATACCAAGAAATTGTCCTGAACCATTTCAACAACTCATGATAAACTGTTGGAGACACAAGGATTACGAAAGGCCTAACTTTAAAAATATCTTTGATGTACTTATCACATATGATACTTACGATACTTAATGAAATGGGCACAATGACTATACTCACATATTATAATTATTGTTGTTATTGTTGTGATCATTACTATTATTATTACTGTAATTCTTCTAAATATTAGGGGCTCTAAGTTCAAAAATAAATAATTATTTCAAAATTTCTACCAAAATTCCTTCTAAAAATTCTTTTAAAAATCATTGTTCCATAATTTTCTAATTTTTTCCCTTGCCTCTGTTCTAGTTAGAAATGTGTGAATAGCTAAATTAGTGTGATTGACCTTAAAGACTTAATGATGCCTTGGCAGTGCAAAATCCCTCCAAATCTAGAAGCTTCTCAGCTGTTATCCCTCCAAAAATTCAATGTTTATTACAAATTCAAATAATTTAAAGTGACAATTTTTTAGAGAAATTGTTACGAATTGGAGGAATATTACTATTATCATCATTATTCTTATAACCTACAGTTGTAGCCCCAGATTATTCTTATTTTATCCACATAAAAACAACCACACATAATCCTTGTTTTGCAAATTTAACAATAATAATTTCTATATAAACAATTGACAGGTGACAGAGCCATACATTCCTTCCTCCCTCTCCCTCTCTATAACATACGTGACTCAATGAGATGGTTTTATCATTGACTCCATTGAGGTTTCCCTTCTTAGGACCAAACAGTCTCCTCCAATGATAATGATAAGTAACACCTGGTGATGAATCAGGCCATGTACTGGAGAATATCTTAATATGATCAGTTGGTAGTGTAATAACTGGATGTTTATTAGCAACTGCTATTGTAAGGACTGTAGAGAGAAAGAGAGGAGGAGAGATGGAGGGAGGAGAGAATATTAAAGGAGAATAGGAGGAGAGGGAAAAGAGTGGGCATGCATAAAAAAAGGAGAAAAAAATGGGAGGAGAAAGAGAATAATAATGATTAAAAGAAAGGTATTAATTATAATGTTAATGTATAAACAAACAGAATGCATTTGTATTGTTTACAATAAGAACACATGTGCATTTGTCTTTATGGAAAACATTTCATTTATAACAGACAGGAAACAGATACAGAATACATACACAATGTAATAACAAATGGATGAATGATAATAGAGAATGGTGCTTTGTCATAATAGAATCTAAAAAGACTCACTATTACGCTCTACATCATAATGTACACTATACATATCAATGTACATAATGGGAAATAACAATACTAATCTAATAATAATGATCATTAATATGAAGCTGCCCAATGCATTGCCATTAATAAATTGAAGCCACTGGCCCCTGCCTACTTAATACATTGTGTATGACATGACATTCAAAACTTAATGCTACTGTAACTGCTTCACTAATTAGATTTTAATATCTTAAATAGCAACAGTAATTGCACTAATACATATTTACTATGTAAACAATTTTCATGTAATTATAAGTACAAAGTTAACAGTATAACAACGTTAAACTTAAAACAGCTTTCATTTTAAACAGACAATCCACAAAAATTAACAAGGCAAATCCTCTTAATTTCTAACTTACCATTATTGATTAATCTGTGATTCCCGTGTGGTGGTTTAGGGTGAGGTGTTGCCTTGATGACAGAAGAGGACGAGCTTGGAGTTGTAGTGACAACCGAAGACAAAGACGAAGACCTCGTCGTGGCAATAGAATGAGAATGTAAATTAGAAGAATAATAATCAGAGGAAGAGGAGGAGGAGAGAGAGGAGGAAGATGGTTGGGGGACAACAGTAGAAGAGAAAGAGCTTTCATCTTTATTATGACTATCATGATTGGTCTTCTTAACAAAAGACATTACAACAACACTACTGCTATACTTAGCATCATAAGGAACAGCCTTAGGAGTACACCTATCCTTTTCAGCAGAGTTACAACCGACAGCGAAACACTTCTTCTTAAACAACCAGCCCAACTGACACTTTCGACCATGTTGACAACAAAGATCAGCACATTCCTTGTAAGAACGAGCGGCACCAATGAAATGAAGATACGATACCTTGGTCTTTCCCTTAGGCAATGAGTTAGAGTGATAATGAAACCTACACGAGTAGGAGGGGGGAGCCGTGGGATAGGAAGGAGGAGGAAGGTCTGGTTCTTCTGCAGGGTCTTGTCCATCCTGATTGTGATAATTGTCACTAGGGGAGGAATGATATTCATTATTATCCGTCGTCTCTTTTGATTTATCGTTATATTTATAATCCTCCTCCTCATCAGTTTCCTCTGCATTAGTGTCCTCGTTATATTTGTATGGACGATCTACATCCTCCTTTCCATTGTATGGATCACCGTCATGAAACGAATCAGGATATGGACGCTGGTCATAGCTATCCTGGGGCTTGTCTTCTCTTTGGTTGTTGTAAGATAGAGGCTGCCTGCTGTGTGATGAAAGGGATCCACCTAGATCTGAGGCAGAGATAGATAGAGTAGGTGTTAATGATAATCATAGTGTACATATGCAAGGATTAAAACAATGTTGTGGGTCAGGTTACACAACCCGAGGTACAAGTTAACAAGTAACAGCTCTTTAAGCTTCGTTCTCACTTGTAGCTAGTAGAATGAAGACTACAGTAAAATGGACTCCCTTCCTCATCTTTCAGGGCCGATAATGACCTAGGATGTAGTGGTCTTCACTATTATCTTTTCCTCCTTTCTTCTCCGAGAACTTCCTGTACAAGACCACCACGCCTACTTTGTTTACACGTGGGCGGATGGGTGGGTGTTCATGACACGTGCTTCCACGTGGGTAACATGGCGACTGGAGGAGGTGGAATGAATGTAGTCTCGCGTAGCCAGACCACGCCCTCCGTACCTGCGGGGTAGTGGTCTGGTGTACTGAGCTTGGCAAAGTTGTTCAAGGAAGTGAAGTGATAATAGGAAGCCATACACGTTTAATGCAATATCGTTGAATTTTTAATGTAATAATAGTAGGTGCGGCTATGACAAAATGGTGGGAGTTTGCTGTGTATGTGCATCTGATGTTTCAGTTGGAACTAAGAAGACAAAGAGGCGGAAAGTCAGTGGAGAGGCATCCAAATTGGCCATCAATGTCATAGACAATCTATCAGAGCGTGTCTATTATAAAAAATTGTCTAGTATTGTTAGTTCCAAAGCCTTTTTATGCCATAAATGTAACAGGAGACATCTTGCATTCTCTTTGCAAGAATGTCTCTTACAGACAGTGGAAAATGAAGAAATTCAGGATTGGATTATTGAACGCATCATTCCAAACTTCATTTAAAATTCAATAATTTACAGCTTTATACATACATCACAACAATTATTATTATCATTATCAGTTGAATCATGATTCATAACAAATAAAAAATCGTTGAGTAACAATTGCCTGCGGCATTTGGTTTTGTTGTTTCCATAATCTTTGACTCCTTGTTCTACAAATTTGCTAGGCTTTCCATATAGTAGAATAGCTTTAGATGGCTTATTGTCACGTCCTGCTCTGCCTGATTCCTGAACATACTGTTCTAGACTGGAAGGAGGACGCCAGTGATAAATAACTCGGACATCAGCAACATCAACCCCCATACCGAAGGCAGTAGTCGCCAGTACAATACGCAATATTCCTTTCGGATCACTAAAAGACCTTAAAACGCTCTCCTTTACTTCTACAGTAGATGCCCGTGTATACTTCATTACCATAGCAAATTCCAGATGCTTTGGGTGGTGTGGTGGGAATGTAATATAAGGTCCTAACTTTCGTGACAGTATACGGTACATAACTTGACAATCGCTATAGTTCTGTTGAAAGATTATAGTCTTAGGATATTCCATACCCATTTCCTTCAGTTCCTTGGCTATCTCCTCACAGAACTCTTCTATTTCAGGCAGAGGTTGCACTTCATAATATATGTTACTTCGATCAGGTAAACACCCTATTAAAACTGGTTCCCTCAGAGATAAACTCTGGCAGACAATACGAAAAGTATGTTTAGTTGCTGTTGCTGTCAATGCTAATATATTAACATGTGATGGTATTAAACTTCGCGTGTCTCCAAGATGGGCATATGCAACACGAAAGCTATCACCCCTACAAATTGGTGCAAAGCGTACATGTAAGAACATTTATTACTACATTACTGACCATGATTTGATGCAGTGAGCTTCATCTATAACTAATGCAACCAATTTATTTTTGTATATAGGAGATAACAGCATGTTCCTATACATGGGATTGCAAATCAAACTTTCCGGACTGATGTATAGCAGTTGGATATCTCCATGAAGCACCTTCTCTATTGCAGTCGAATCAAGTTGACCTTCACCTACAAACTCAGCAACAATGCCCATCGGTAAAAACTTTGCTTTCTGGTCCATCATGAGGGATACCAAAGGACTGACACAGATAACAATGCTGCCATATTGTTCTGTATAATACCTGGATTAATGTTCAGTATCATTTTTATTTAAACTAACCTTTGAATAAATCAAATGCTACAGGTAAAAGTGCATATATCAAAGACTTTCCATATCCTGTAGGAAGTGACACAAACACATCATTGCCAGACATGAAAGTCATAATAGCTTCAAGCTGTTTTTCTTTCAAAGAAAACCCAAAACGACTGGCAGCTTCTAAAACACACTTTTCTAGCTTATCTTCCATAAATAGGCGCGGTCAAAATGATTTTGACCACGCATTTTTAATTATGCCTAATTCATTAGCTTTATTGCTCCTGGTCTGACGTAGTTCTCACTGACCAAGCCGACGGTCAGCCTTTGAACAACTTTGCCAAGCTCAGTACACCAGACCACTACCCCGCAGGTACGGAGGGCGTGGTCTGGCTACGCGAGACTAGAATGAATGAGAGCAAACAGATTTGGCTGGTGGATAAGTATGCTAGACTTGTAGCATCACGGGAGCCTTCAGCATTAAGCTTGTCACAGGATCAAGGAGAAGGAAATAGCTGGCAGGTTTGAATATGAATATTTTTAAAAATCATTCAAATATCACCAGCTGCTGCAATTTTTAGCATTACAACTCTTCACCTGGTAAACAGATTCTCTTAGTGCTTATTAATAAAAACCACTTTATGATAACACACGGAGACACCACACTGGTTAGTTAGTGTAATATGTATCTGTCACTAGCTATTCTCTTTGCACATGAGTTAATGACCTGGTTATGGTTTTTCACTAGATTCTGGTATAGTGCTTCATTTTAAAATATATATACATGTACTCATGTTGTGTAGAAAGTTTGAGCAAATTCTGATGAAAATTGGATTTTTTATGAATTTTTAAAGTTTCTCAAAAATCTGGCCAACGTCCCTGTACTATAGTACAGGAACTTTGGTCAAATTTCATGAAAAATGAGTAGGAGAGAATTCTTCATTTTTATAATTTTTTCTGGTGCATATACATGTACTTATATTGTGTAGAAAGTTTGAGCAAATTCCAATCAAAATTGGATTTTTTATGAATTTTTGAAGTTTCTCAAAAATCTGGCCAAAGGCGAGGCATGCTTTGTGAGGAACCCTGTTTTCTTTGCTTTTTATGAATAGGAAAGTTTTATATTGTGGGGAACATCAAATTGGATCAAAGGAGTAGCTAAAGGCGACAGTATATTATTCTTGTATCATCATCAGGTAAGAATCACAGCCTTACCGGTATTAATTTTATTTTATTTGCAATAGATGTCAAACAGACGTTTTAGAATAAAACTAAGTGGAGGGACTTCTGGAGTTGGTCTGGCAAGAACTGGAGTTGAGAACTGTCGAGATGCCGTTTCTGTTTTAAGAGGTCTTATGCCAGTGAAAGTAATTGATGACATTAGTCAGATTTCTCAGGAAGAGACATCAGGATCAAGTAAAGAGGGAGAATCACTGAGAGAAAGAGCACAAGTAAAATAATACTAACTGGCACTCCTCATTCTCTCTCTCTTAGTCTATTAGTAAAAAGCCATTGCAGCAAGCATACATCAGTTCAACGCATTTACCAACTGATCAGCTCTCACAGTTCATTAGACTCTGTCTCACTGATAGTACATTCCCTGCTTTTGTTGAAGCTGTTGAATCAGAACTGAACTCAATGAAATAAACATAATGCAATTACACCCACACATTGAGTATTAGCTATGAATATGATTATTATTGTGCATGGGCATAGCCCCACCTTCTTTTTGTGGAAATCCAAATTGGAAAGTTACAGATGGCCTTGTTGCTGTGTTGTAGTGTATGCTCGGCTCTCTGCTTCATTTATACTGCTTATTACTTGTTTAAGAAAGTGAGGAGGCCTAGGATATATGGAAAAAAGACTGGAAGCTTTTACAAGCATATTCTAGCTCACTGCCCTAGTCTGAGTAGAAAGTACTGGCCAACATGGTGGGCCATTAATGCTCATGTCATCACAATAGGCAGACTAGCACTCCAGCGACCACCCAGTGGACTAACTTATAAAAGGTAGGCATAGATCTACTACTAGTATTATGCTAATTGTTATCATTGTTAATTAGGGAAATATTTAACGTTTCTGATGGAGGGAGTCTAGCATTAGATTGGGCTGATCCTGAAGTGCATTCAATTAAAGATGACTCGCCAATTCTACTGATTCTTACTGGACTAACGTGTATGTATTTCCATTATTAATAGTATTAATTACCGGTATTATTACTTATGATTAGCTTCAAGTAAGGTGGTCTACGTCCAGTGGCTTGTGTCTGATGGACTCAGTGAAGGATATAGACCAGTAGTAATGAGTTTCAGAGGATTGGGAGGATTACTATTAAAAGTATTCATTTATTTATTGAAATTTCTTTACATCATGTGCATTCAATGCAGACTCCAAGAGCTTACTGTGCCAATACTGATGATCTTGAGCCAGTTCTTAAGTACATTCACTCTTCTTGGCCTAATGTACCAGTAGTTGGCATTGGAATATCAATAGGAGGGTATGGGTTGCTTTCAGTTTCATAATAGTATGCCATTTGGCTTGTATTTAGAATTATACTTGTACAACATTTAAGAGAAAGAGGAAGGGACTCTGGACTGGCTGGAGTAGCAACTGTTTCTTCATCGTGGGATGCACACGTGACGTTATTCGAAACATTAGAAAAGCCATTAAACTGGCTATTCTATAACAGACACTTGACTAAGCTACTTGTGAATTACATAAACAAGTATGGATAATAATAACTAATATGACAACAGTTTACATTGAATTTTTGACAGGAATTGTAAGCATCTGATGGAAAAAGGTGCAATGACAAAGGAGCAGGGAGAAGAACTGATGCAGAAAGCAAAAAAAGTAATAACATTACATGAGCTAGTATTTTGAAATGATAATAACGTCATTAGTGCTCCACTATAAGAGAGTTTGATGAAGCCATCACAGTTCCTGCATTTGGTTACGACAGTTTATGGGAGTATTATGAAAATGGCACCAATGGTAACAAACTCCACCAAGTCAAGACTCCACTGCTAAGCATTAATGCTGAAAATGATCCCTTTGTACCAGAGAAAGGTACGTGTGTTATAAGAATGAAGAAACATGCACTTTATTTCTTTAATAACTAGTCTTGCCAATTGATGGTTTCTGTGCTAACGATGATGCTGTTCTAGTTGTACCATCTCATGGAGGACACATTGGTTTTTTAGAAGGAATGCTCCCAACTCGTGGGACATGGATGAACAAAGTTCTAAGAGAGTTTTTAAATGCAATAAAACTGTATGACAAAAATAAATGAAAATTAAAAATCAAAATTTTAATTAGATAATATGATGATTTAAATTGCTTTGCAACACAAATGTGTAATAAATAAATTTTATAATTAATTGTCAATTGTCTCCTGTTTTCTCTGTCTTGGATACGTCAGCCATGCTAGAAAGAACAAGCAAGCTGCAATGGAAATGCAAGGCAGAGCAATTGACAAAAGGTAAATAGACAATTTATTACTATCATATACAAGACAGTTGCCTCTACGGCCACATTCTTCTTCCCATAGTATACACGAAGCATCAAATGAAACTCCAAATATTAGAGGGCCAGGGACATTACCCAGTGCCCTATTCATTGCTGATTGAAGGCCTAAAGCTAGTGCCCTCTGTTCATCAGAAACAACCCTAAAAATACAACATTGTTATGAAGCACTATGACTGAACTGAAGCCATTGCCAATTAACATTATGCATCTATAATACACATATTTAGTTTTATTGAATTAGCCTTACCTTATCACAAAATGCATATAAGGTAGTGTGAGCATAAAGACTATGAACGACAGCAATAGTAAAATTATAACGGCAGGAATAATAATTGATAGACAAGAGTCTGGTTGACAGTAACCATTGGTTGCAGTATCATCAATAGGATTATCAGTACTAGTATTACTGCTAGCAATGACACATGTACAGTTATCATAGCTTGAATCCTAAAAATATTAAGTAAAAGTGGATTTACTTTTTAGTCTATATGCTTACTCCTAATTGCTGCATACAACCAGCTTGGCAAGGAGAAAGATACGTTTGTCCATTTCCACAAACTGGAATAAAATCAGTACCACTGCAGTTACACAATGCGCTACAGCTATTCTCTTCAAACCTACCTCAATAACAGAATGGACATTACTCAATTACTTCTAACACCACTTACCCATTTTCTGTTAATCCGACAATAGGTATATTGGGACAATGGAGGAGCATGGCAAAAGAAGATAAAGTTAAAATAAAGGTCGATACAGCCAGTAATAACATATTGCCTTTTCCTTTCATCTTGCAAACAAAAACCACAAAAGCACCAGTAAGAGTTCCAAAAACTAATTATAAAATAATAATAATAATGATAATAATGATTAGAAATATGATAATACAAATGTAAACTGACTAGCTCCAGGTATAGTGGTCCCTCCTACCAGCAGTGTAGAGGTTGAAGCAGTGAACCTGAATTGAACTTCATAAAACTTTGGACCAAATGATATAACACCTTGTAGGAAGATGTACAGAATACAGAGACCCAGTACAGCAAACATGAAGGAAGGATTAAGAATCAATCGCTTAATGTGTGTAGGAAACATTTTAAAGACTATACTAGTGCTGTTCTCATTTGCATATTTCTTTGAATATATCTTTGCCATTTCTTTAGCTCTCTCTTTCCAGACTTGAGGACTGTCCGGCAGATAGCGTGGGAACATTAAAAAAGGAATGGCCAAAATAAATAGACAGAAAGAAGATATGAGAAATGGCATCCACCAGGCCCCAACCCAAGCTGGATCACTTGTTGTGAGTGAAGTATCTGCTAACGGGTTGACATAAATTGATAGAAATATGCTTCCAAGTCCAAAAGCAACGACAGGGCCAAGAATGAGAGTGGTACTGATCATACCAATATGGAGCGAGACATAGCGTGGAAAAGCAATCTCGTCCAAGTATGAAACACCAATAGTGTATATAGGAGATGATGCTATGCCTAATATAATATTGCTGATAATAAAAATAGCATATGCAATTGTGTTCACGTTGGAGCAGTCCTCGGTTGAGCTGGAGTTGGCATTATTAGAGCAGTATTGACGTAAGGCTCCATCATTATCACTGGAGTGCTCATCAACTTGCAGTATAAAGTGAGGAAGAGAGAATAAAAAAGCACCAAATGCCATTAGAAGAGTTGCCAAACCTAGCAGTCTAGGCTGGTGGGATTTCGCACCAAAGTAGCTCACAAAGACGACGCTGATTGTGACTGTTATGTCATACGTAATGACCATTATGCCTGCTTGAGTGCTGGATAAGTTGTATCGTCTCTCAATTGAGGAAATTACAGACGAGATGAAACCTAAAAGGACATGAATGAGATCACTCATTACATCAACTGCAATAATCAAATTAAATTTACGCACATATATGAACTCTTACTATAAATGAGAAAATTACATACTTTGTAATGCATGTCACTGATGCCAGTTGTTACTTAGAATAGATACAGACTGTAAAAGATTCACTAACCTGATATAACAGCTGATTGCAAGAAACTAAAAGCCGCTAAGAGGAAAGTGAAGAATTTCTTTCTCCTAAACAGGATCTGGAGGCAATTTGGATGAAAAGGACCACAACCAAAATAATACTCTTCACTAGTCTTCTTCTCATCCTTTACGGACTGATCTATGTCTGCCTCGCTTGCTTCTTTATCTGGAAAATGGGCTGCTTCCTCGGCCGCTCCAGTCATCTGGATGTCTTCCACTCGATCGTCCATAGCTCTTCACTGCTTCAAAAGTAACTTACAGTTCACACTTCTCAGCTCATCAATCAGCAATTAAAAGGTGTGGCTCGATCATGAAAATTTTAATTTTACTTTTATCTTCTACCGTATTAGATCTAGATTGAGATTATAAAGTCTAATACGGTATTCTAATGCCACGCCTAAAAGTAAAATTGGAATTAAAATGTCAAGCGAGCATACAACAGTACGTCTTGTAACGAAGCTAGCAGAGAAGCTCTCTGATTATGCAAAGAGAAACCAAGAGGGAAATAACAATGAAGGAAAGGTGAGTGACAGGTGCTGCCAGGCAATCAGTAAAAAGTGTTTTTAGGAAAGAAAAATACAAAAAATATTGCAGCAATTGACCACAATTCACATGTCACTGGACATACTACAAGTAAGAAAGCAGTCACTTCACGTCACACTTCTCTTGCAACAGGAGTGAGAGTGTGTATAGCTATGTGTTTGCATCCAATATCGTGCTAACTAAACAAAGCATGTTGTTTGTTCTCTTAATACTACACCATAGTCACCAATGGTGACTATGGTGTAGTATTAAGAGAACAAACAACACTCACCATTATTCTACACATTGTTTGTATCACAATACCCAGTGATGTATCAATCAATATACAAAAGAGACAAGAGATAAATGTGTGTATACTGTATAGTTCATGGTTGAGCATGTGTGGATCGTGGTTTTTCTGTACATGCATTAGCATCAATACCTATTTCCTGTTTAAAACTATATAACTGACTCTAATTTAATGTATAATAATAATTAATGCTTAATTTTATAAGGTAACTGGTATTGGCAAGATAGTTAACTCGTTACGTAAGAGAGACGGTGACGTTGGTAGGAGGAGCAAAGAACTAGTCCGTCAATGGAAGCAACTTCTTCCCTCGACTACCGAAGAACCATCAACTTCTGTCCCTCCTAGTCACACTGTAGCTGTTCCTATCCCTCCTATTGTAACTCCTCCTACTGCTCCTCCTCCCCCTCCTTACCTCCCGTCAAGCATAGAGGATGAGAGAGTATTGTCTAGTGATGCTATACAAAGAAAGAGAAAAGGTAGACATTGTTTTTTGTTCTCTTCTCAATATTTTTTGTCTTCTTTTTTTCAGCACCAGTGCTAGTGGCTGATAATAGTGATTCTATTAGCATGGCATTATCAAAGAGATCCAGGACTAAAGTATATTCTGGAAAATCTACCGGAATGAAATGTATGTACAATGTATATTACGAGACACTCACTTGAATGTTATTGTATATATGTATGTACATGTACATATTATGTGCTCATTTATATTTGTTTATTTTTATTATGAAGATGTTCCAAGTCTTTTCGATATGTGCATGAATGTACTAGTGAATAATATTGAAGGTAATAAGAGAGAGGGAGGAAAAGGAAAGACGGTGTTATTATAATATTGTAATCACTTTCATTAGCAATTTATGAAGTTGGTGGTGTACCATTCTTTATACTGGAGCCTGTCCTTGTAAAGTAATAAAATTATATGCAAATATTATAATTTTGACTCATGCATATCTAGGTGTACACCCACACAATTAATGAGATTAGAAGAGTTGAATCCAGTAAGTGTTTGAACTGTATTATAATTATTTAATGATTTTTGTGAGTAGCATTTTTTAGAAGACAGCGACAGTTTGTGGCAGAAACACACACAAAAGCTATTCAGAGATGCCACACCTAGTGAAGGACAGTCTTGGAGAGATCTATACCTAGTAAGCCTGATTTTGGAGCAACTTTGAAAATTCATAAAAAATCCAATTTTGATCGGAATCAGCTCAAACTTTCAGCACAAAATAAGAACATATATGCGTATCAGAAAAAATTATTAAAATGGAGAATTTTCTCCTAGTCAATTTTGACAAAATTTGGCCAAAATCCCTGTACTATAGTACAGGGTGTTTGACCAGATTTTGGAGCAACTTTAAAAATTCATAAAAAATTTGATTTTGATCAGAATCAGCTCAAACTTTCAGCACAACATAAGAACATGTATACGTATCAGAAAAAATTATAAAAATGGAGAATTTTCTCCTAGTCAATTTTGACAAAATTTGGCCAAAATCCCTGTACTATTAGTAATACGGTAGCGTTACTAAGTAGGATTCACCCCCAAACAAAATGGCTGCCATGACTTTTGCAGCCTTGCTATAGTACAGGGACTTTGGCACATTGATATGATGTAATGCATTATAGTTACTATATTTAGTAACGTTGTGATATAATTTAGGAAAGACTAGCTAATAGAGAGGAGAAGATGAAATCAATCACAAGCTCAATTAAAGCAAGACAGCAAGCAAGAGAAGAGCCAGGTACTTCGTATTAATTAGTGTGTGGGCGTTATTCTTTGCGTCACAGTAAGAAAAGTTGCGATGCTACAAACATCAAGCCCACTGCCTCGGAGTAGAGCAAGAGGATGGGGAGGAGGAGGAGGGTACCAGCGTAGGGCGGGTTCTTTATCAGCTGGTGCAAGCTCTGGAGGAGGAGGAGGTGGATCTAACCTAATGAAGCAAACACTTAAAATGGCTAAGAACAGGTGAATATGTTGATCCATGATAAATTGGCTCTGAAATAATTTTCCCCAAAAAATTAATTTTCTGCCGGAAAAAAAATTTTCTTGGCAAATTTTCTGGGAAAAATTCCCCCCCCCCCCAAAATTTTTTTTTTGGAAATTTTCCTGGGAAAAATAAATTATCCTGGCAAATTTTCTCGAAAAAATAAATAATGGGCCAATTTTTGAAAAAAGTAAAGACTATTATATTTTAGGGTTTTAGCACATATGTACATGTTAAAAGCTTGAAATAATTGATGACTTTTGTACATTAATAGACAATCGATGCTTTCATCAAGATTTGGAAGAAAATAGAAAAGTAAACATATTAGCGTTATTGCAATACAATGTGAAATTATAATTTTATACCATCTCTTGTATTATAAATAATTATAATTAATTTTATTAAATAATAATTATTAATTTTTGATACAAAGTTCATGAAATCTCATCAAGCTCGCTTGCACTGCGTTTTCCAAGAGAGCCATCATCATCACGACCAAGCATCATTATTATTAATAACTATTATTATTCATTTATAATTTTTATTTATTGTCATTATGAATGGTATGTACTGCTTTGAGCACTTCTTGTGGATCTACATAATCGCTGAATTCTCTTGATAAATATTGATATATGATTCCAGTGTTACCTGGTCCTATATAGGCACATAGAGGGAGAGAGAGGAGAAGGGATGCTAAATAAATAATATGACATTTAGTTTAAAAGAAGACACTAGAAAAGGCAAAGAGAGTAACAGAGATGTAGTGTGGTTACCTATTACTAGGCAGGATCCTAACAAAGTCCCATCTCCTTTTCTTGTCTCTTTATACAACGATGAAGCACGGAAATAATTAAGGAAAGTATTAATGCGTAAAATTCCTAATAACGCAAGAATACATCTTATATATAATCATGAACAAAAATTAATTATAACTTACCCAAATAATATCTGTCGGAGTAAAATGCTTTCTGTAATAGTAACGGTAAAATAAACTGGTGTTAGAGATGCCCATACCTCTTCATCAAGCAGTATATCCCCTTTCAGATATTCCTTGAAACCCTTAGCCCCAGTCTTCTGAGAAACGATACCATACAATGGAATGCCGAGCTTCTCAAGCTCAGGAAGAAGAGAGGAGACCTTCACTGCCTCCTGTTTAAATAAAGATAATTTTTTCATTTATTTATTTATTAACTCGACAGTGTAACATAGAATAATTAGAGGTGTAAAGCAGCAGTGGTCAGTGCAAATACCATATAAATTTCATTTTGTCTATCCTTACCTCTTGGCACAATGGTCATCCAGCTCTACGCACAACTAGTAAAACAGCTCCCCTATCTTTCCAGAGTTCTCTGGCCGCTATTGACCGGCTGCTCCCGTCCATGTATGTCAGTGCTGCAGTTTCTAACTGACTCAGTTTGAAAGGAACTCTTTTAGGGAGGGCTAGAGGGGAATTAGCAAACAGTATAGTGGCTCCAATTGCAGCTGCAGCTCCATAAAGAAAGATTTTCTTCCAGGACCATCTCGCCATTTTAGTCTTAATAACTTAAGCCACGCCCATATGTTGTTTGTACAAAAGGGTGGGGCTGGGTGAGTGCAGCAGCAATTTGTGTTAGAATGAAGAAACCTGAGCTGATCATAGCCGTATGCTGTCTGATACAAGGAGCAAGAGCTCAAAAGTAACTTATATTTACTGGAATCTCGTTATTGTATTCTTGACAGAACACTGAACGACGTTCTTGCTGATGAAGTAGGATTGATAATACTAGTACTAGCTGGTGTAGTAGTTTTTCTCATTTGCTGTACATGGCTGCTATTCACTATATGCATGTGTGACATAGCAGTGGCTGCACGCAAAGCAAGGCAAAGAGATAGAGAACTGGAAGAGTTTTATGCACCCACACCACTTCCACCACGAAGCAGCCAGAGACAAATGGAGAGTGTAGACTTTCACAATGCAGCTGGATTCATTCACTCGCAGTACAGGATTGAGGAACAAATAAGAAGAGAGAACCAGGTATTTCATAGATGCATGCATGGTTTGTACTATTAAAGATAGATGAGCATCAACTTTTGGATGCAGCTTTGTGGTCACTTTGATCTTCTGGCAGCTTCGTTGTATTGTGTACAAGACATTGTGCTAATAGTTACCAGAAAATCAAAGCAGCCACAAATTTGTAGCCAGGTGGATGCCCGTTAGATAATTAATTGTTTCACAGCAGAGACAAGGAGATGAAAGACAATGGAATCCTGCTCCTCCAGAAACGCAGCAAAGAATATTAAGCACATTTCAAAGTTTGACAGTATCAAATGAGCCGAAGCCATCTATGCCAAAACCAGGAGGAAGAAGCAGGATAGCAGGCTTGCACTATGCTTCTGAGGAGAGTGGAGAGGATGACAATGATTCCGATGATACCATAAACTCTAATAACATTATAGATATAATGAACATGCCTACCATACAGAATCACAATGATTCCGATGATACCATAGACTCTGATAACATTATAGATATAATGAACATGCCTACCATAAGGAATCAGTACTAATTAAAGTAGTCTTTTCCCACCATTATTATTATTATTATTATTAATTATGTGATATACTTCATAGTTACACCATTGTTGTCTAAAACTGTGCAAACAATGTTAACATTAATACATCAACTTGTTTACAAGGAAATTCTTTTATAATAACAATAATCAATAATGAGCATTATAAGGCAAGCGGAACAAAGTGTCATTCTCCTATTTCCCTTTCTTTGATTTAAGCTTCTTCAGGTAAAACTCTAATTCCTTTCCTTCCAATATGTACCCATCACATCTGCCACTCTGACCTGGCCTTGATGACACACAAGCTAAGTAAAAAAAAGAGAGACACACATTATATAATACTCTAATACTGCATGGCTGGAAATACTGGGCAGTGAATGACTATTGGGGAAGTTACAGCAGGAGTTCCGAGCTCAATTAATTTAAAATTTGATTGTCTCTCATAACTATTTTCAATGAAATACCCTGTACTATAGACCACCCAGAGTGAGAATTGCAAAAGCTATGAATTTCATTAATTTTATACACAGTATCCGCCCACGCGTCATAATTGGCTGCCATTTTGGTTGGCAAATTTGTTAAGGAAGTCAATGGAGGAACGAAGAAAATGCCTCACTTACCTGCTGTAGCTCTTTCAAAAGCTAAAAAGTGCTTGTTATAAGAAAGAATAGCTACCTTTAAGCTTATCCTGTGAAAGATTTGGTCAAATTCGCTCCAGAATTCTTAATACAGGTTTGATTTTATGTCGTCCCGTTTGCTTTCCATTGAAAGTTGCCAACCAAAATGGCGTCCGGAATTTATTTCATTGTAAACTACGCCTTACAACCGTAATAGTTTTCCCACGCAAGCAATTCTCACTTTGGGTGGTCTATAGTACAGCAATTTTTAATGGCATCAGCTCAAACCACACAAGTACATGTACATGCATCAAAATTAATTATAAAAATAAAGAATTCTCTTCTAGCAATTTTCATTGAAATTTGAAAGTCCCTACAGGGACTTTGGTCAGGTTTTGGAGCAACTTTTAAAATTCATAAAAAATCCAATTTTGATCAGAATCAACTCAAACTTTCAACACAATACAAGAGCATGTACATGCATCAGAAAAGATTAAAATTCTTCCCTAGCCATTTTTGGTATCCAGGGCCATGGCTTGGCCCAAATTTAAAGCACACTTAATAAAACCATAAAAATTGAATGTTATACACAGCAATGTAAAATCCACAATTTTGTTTCATTCTGTTTTCTGAGCATGACAGTGACTTAATTGTCAATAAACAAACAGCCAAAATTAACTCACTCCTTCCCAATTATTTTTACATTAATACATTACTTATTTTTTTCTTACCATATAGTCGACCAGTTAAAAATTGTTCCTCAACGTGTGGGTCTACTTTAGCATTAGGTCGTCTCTTGGCAATTTTCCTTTTTACGTGTTTCGATCGCTTCTGAGTCAAAACATCGCTCTCAGGATCTTTGGCTTCTTTGTCCTATAAGGGGTTATAATAGACCACACCCATTCCACGCCCACCTCTTTGTCCTTGTCTTTTCGTGATGTCTTCTTGCGACCAATAGGAAGAACATAGTAGGATTCATACCTTAAAAACAAAATAAAATATCTAAAAGTAACAAATAAGGCTACATTTACACAGCAACGCAAAACGCATCGTTTAACATGGTCTCGTTTCCATATCAAGATTCTATCAGGTTTTCATTCGTTTCTGTGTAAACAGAAGCATAAAACAGGCACAAAACTATACTGATTGCATCATTTTCGTTGCTGTGTAAATGTGGCCTAAAACTCACCATTGTCTAAAAGGAGTACTATCAATTTGAACTATGCAGTTCTTGACGAGGGTCTTTGTCCTTACCAGCTCATTGTTGCTAGCATTATACACTACATCTAAGATCCTAGTCTTACGAGTAGAGCCTGTCACAAATACCAGTATCATATATATATATATGCTCCACCCCTTTAATTATTTACCCTCAGATCCCCACGAAAAGTTTCCGCTGTCGAGTCTCAGAGCCCTAAACTTTTTGTTACCTCCTCTGGTTCTTACTGCACGCACACGCTTGGCTCCAATCTATAAATAGGTAATTTAAATAAAATAAATACCATATAATAATTAGGTATACTTAAATCTAAAAAGAATGTCATCACACACAAATTAGGAGACATTTGCCACTTGCCTTTGTATTAGCAGCAGGACGACCTATTTCAAACTTTCTTTTTTTTCTGATTGTTTTCTTCCTGCCGCCAGTTGCTCTCCTCTTATGCCAGCTATCCCTTGAAATACCTGCACAAAGAAAGAATTGGTATAATTAAAGCTCTTGGTTTTAGGTCTATATGAAGATTCGTGATGATTTCTACACTAACAATGTCTTCCATTACTTACCCATGGCGGTTCTTGTCAAAAGAGATCCACGTGACGTCTGAGCATGCGCATTGGGTCAATCTTCGCAAAAAAATTTTTTGCTGACTTGCTCGCAATGAAATTAATTATCTCGAGAGATATCACAAAAATTTTATGTAAAAAGTACAGAGCAGTTTAATAGCTATAGCATTATTGTTAGTTATTTTCTTCAGCATCAGTTTTCTGTGTCTGTGATCAAAATGTCAGCACACTGGTAAAACATAGCAGGAGCATTTGGGTTGTTTGTAGTGTATATAAGCTGCGTATAAAAATAAATAAAAGACCTATAGACGTAATGTTTATTTTCTAAACTTACCTGAAGGATAGCTTTTCCCTTGGCACTACAAAAAGAAATGATTTTGAATAGCAATTTATTTTGTCTTACGCATCAGAAGGGATCATGATAGTAACAGCTTTGAAATCAAGTGTCTTGAAATCACTGGAATCAGCAAACCTACCAACAGATTTACCACTAGAGCCACCAGCCCACAGGAATAGCTCCCAGCTTCCCTATAATCATAATAAAATCAATGATAATGCCCCAATAATGTCTGCAATCTAAGTCTTACTGGATTCTGAGAGTAGAAGTGGTCAAGATTTTTAATTACAACAACTGTAGCATTCCCTGGACTGTATGAGTGTATACAGTAAAAGTGGGAGATTATCATTATCTTACGTAAAAGAAACTTTTGGATCTTCAGCTTTAGCATCACCACAAGGAGGGTCCTTGATTACCAGACAAGCATCAACGCCTATTAAAATCAAGTATGTGATTCCACACTACCAGTATACAGTTGCTAACCTGACTTAGTCAAAATGTCATCTGGAATTGGGCCACGTTGCTCAGGAAACAACATGCATGCATGAGCATTTGCATAAGCAAAAAGACAAGCAAGAACAATAAAGAACTTCATTTTAAATGACTGCTGAAAATGCAAACTGAAAACAGCTATGTCAGCATAACTGTTAACATTGACCCTGCATTGACCTTTACAACATTATGCATGCATGCTTAATTCATTGCTATATTATTAAGAATTCCTAAAAACACGGTTTATTTAAAGCTATATTATTGTTAAAATCAAATAGCAGCCTAAAATCAAAGGACAAAAGTATCAAAAAGTATTCTATAAGCAGCAAGTTAGTTCTTCAGCCTTCTCAGTATGATCAATTGATCATGACGTCAGCACACTGGTAAAACATAGCAGGAGCATTGGGGTTGTTGGTAGTGTAGATAAGCTGTGTATAAAAAAATAATAATAATACCTATTTTTAATAATATTATTCTGAATTTACCTGAAGGATAGCTTTTCCCTTGCCACTAAAATATATATAAATGGATAATGACAATAATTTATTTCAGTTGTCTTACGCATCAGAGGGGATCATGACAGTAACAGCTTTGTTATCAAGTGTCTTGAAATCACTGGAATCAGCAAACTTAGCTACAGATTTACCACTAGAGCCACCATCCCACAAGAATACCTCCCAGCTTCCCTATAATTATAACAATATGATCAACGAATGTCATGCTTGAAGAAAGTGTACTGGATTCTGAGAGTAGAAGTGGTCAAGATTTTTCTGTATATCAACTGTAGCATTATTACCTGCACTGTATAGGAAGAATGAGTGCTTACGTACTATATGCAATAGTATCGTCTTACGTAAAGGAAACCTTTGGGTCTTCAGCTTCAGCACCACCACAAGGAGGGTCCTTAATAACCAGGCAAGTATCGGCACCTATAATAAAAAGCATTAAAAATCAACTATTAATATAGTCTTGTTCCCCAGACCCTCCCAGCTACAGTCATTCCCATTTGGTATATAAATCCTAAAATGGGCCTGCATCATAGATATGCCTACACTAACCTGATTTTACTAGAATATCATTTGGTATTGGGCCACGCTGGGCTGGAAACAACATGCAAGCGTGAGCGTTGGCATAAGCAAAAAGACAAACGAGGACAATGAAAGACTTCATCTTGAACAGTTGCTGTCGAGAGTAAGAGAAGAGACAATCTTATGTAACAAAAATGACTGCTTCGCAAGTTCGCAGGTTCCTGTTCACGTGACATGTATTATTAGTATGGTGGGAGTCACGTGATTGACGAGTTTGCAACTTTTGCATGTTTGCAGGGCTGCAATCAGGGCTTGAATCAGTGCTGAGTGCTGACCTTCAAACATTATTCATAAGGCCATGTGTGGCTCAATTTTTGCTGTGGTGATTTATGAATGTCATTGCTAACACAATGGATAAAGCCAGCAAGAATATATAAATTCTATACATTTTAAATGTATTAAAACACGACTGTGCCAGTCTGCCAGACTTTAAAAATATCTTCAAATTATTTATATAATCATTATGAGCAACAAACTATACAATAACAATACAATAAATATTAAATAGTCATTACATTTCTTCTTTTGTCTGTTTCTTTTTCATTTCTTGCTCTTCTTGCTCTCGAATAAAATGACTATAAACCTGGCACAAAAAAGAGGTAGAGAAGGAGTGCATTAACAATTTAACATACATGCACGTGTCAGAAGCTTACTTGTTCTAATGTTGACTGACTGACACTATAGCTAGTTATATGACAGCTTGGATCAGACTTTAGTAACTGAATTAATTGGAATATTTCTGACAATGGGACATCATATTTTGGTAGCTTATAAGTGACTTCATCTTTCTCTGCACTTATTAATGTGATGTCCTCTTTTCCACGGAAATATTGCCTTATTTTTAAACAGACATGTCGCAAGTAAGGATTATCTGAAATCTCTTCATCAGGAGATTCATCTACAGCTCCATCAGTTCCTTCTCTTTGTGCAGTTGGTGCCCCCTGAAATGGAAGAAACTCCCTTGCTACTTTTCCAATGCTTTTGAGTCGAGAGTAGGTCCTTATTGTTGGTCTTCTTGGCTGATGGAGAGGAGCCTGTGATACTATGGACAACCTTCGATTAAGATTTTGAGGTTGAGGAAAAGCTCTTCTTAGAGGCATTGGAGACGGTTGAGGAACTTGAAGGAAATGGTTATTAATTACAGTGGTGCTCTCTTCCATTGAATACTCATCCTCATCCTGTTCCAATTCACTAGCTGCACAGTGCTCAACACGAATAGTTAGCTTAGTACTATTATCACCATACCTTGAAAATAATAGTAATAATAGTAATAATGATGATGATACTATTTTATAGCTCACTTGCTCCTCAGTTTTTCTGTAGAGCCGATAACTCTAAACTCTCCATTGATCATTATACCAATTCTGTTGCATAGAGACTCGCACTCACTCATACTAAAAATGATAAAAATAATAAGGCCGTAACAAGTCGATATTTACCTATGAGATGAGAATATAACTGTCTTATTTTCTTCTTTAATTATTCGGCTCAGAGTATTAATAAAGTCCCGTTTAGTTTTAATGTCCATTCCGGAGGTTGGCTCATCCAGCAGTATGACAGGAGGGTTCCCAAGCAAGGCTATTGCTGTGCTTAGCTTACGTCTGTTTCCACCACTGCAAAAAATGATTAAAAAATAATATAAATGAGTTTAAACACATCCTATACTATGAATAATTTGAATAAGTAAGCTTTATTAGTTTAAATTACCTATATTTCCAGCATTGTTTGTCAGCATGATCTCTCAACCCTATTTTATCAATTAGTGACGAAACTTCATCTTTTATCCTCTTTTCTTCTATTCCTCTCAATCTGGCAAACAAAGTCAAGGTTTCTCTACCAGTCAGTGTCTCTATGAGTGCATCAAATTGAGGACAGTAGCCAATTTTCCTCTGTACTGCACGAAGCTGTGTCCTATGGAAAAAGATAAAAGAAGAGAGTGGTTAATTTTATGTACCTTATATCATAGCCAGCTATGAGTGCCGTCCCAGTAGTTGCTGATATTTCTCCACACAACATTTTAAAAGTAGTAGATTTCCCTGCTCCGTTATATCCCAGTAGACCAAAGCACTGTCTCTCATACAGGGCAATGTTCATGTCTTGGACTGCAGCTTCTCTCAGCGGCTCGAACTTCCAAGCACTTTTGACTTGATCCAAAAAGCTATTGTTGTAATATTTCGATAAGCGTCCAATGGCTACTGTGCAATCTTTAGGGACTTCGCCTCTCTGCAATAAATTGTTAACAAATACCTTCTCTTTCTTGACAGAGTCATCCTCATTGACTTTGCCTCTGCTCTTAGGCGGTTGGACAGCATCACTAATTCCTCTCCAGGCACTGCCATCAAGGAGAGGCCCAGAAGGAAACCGTTGACTTAATGCGAGTGAGCTCCCTCCAACTCTCTCTGCATCTCTTCTCCAGATAGACATATTTCTCTGGAGTTCTCGACTTTTAAGTAATCTCCTGTTTTCCTCAACTGCTTTCTCCACCATCTTCTGAGATGTGACCCCTCTTCTCTTCAGTATATACTGCTTGATCTGATTGTAATGGTCGACCAATAAAGTTAGAGAAAAATAGAGGATTCCCTCAACAAAAAAATACACTAATACAGCGCCAACCCCTGGCCTTGAAAATCGAAATGGATTGTCGGTATATCTTGCTTCACTCTGAGCGCATATGATGTAAGCAGTGCTGGAAGAAGTGCATACGCTCCTCACAACAGAATTAGTGTACAAGTCACTTAGAGACGTAGCTAGCCCATAGCTGGGATTAATGAGGAATATATAATGGAGAATGTCTTCGGTGTCTCTGTAGCCAGATAGAGGCCCAATGACATATGTAATGGACATTGAGGAAAATGAAAGAATGAATAGTATCAGAAATAACGAAGTGTAAGCCGTGTATATATCTTTGAAAGGAAGCGAGAGGAGGTAAATCGCTGGAATCTGGGCCCAACACACCATTACAAAAATACTAGCTACAGCAGCTAGAGTGTAACCAGAATATTGCTCGACCCATATCTGCCCGACAGCAAAAATAACAATAGTGAAAGATACAGGCAAGAGACAAGTGATGAGATCCCAGGTAAAGTTAGCAAGCCAGTAAGCAGACAACCTTAAGCCGGATGACAATTGTAAGTGCTTAGCCTAAAAACAGGACAAGTAAAAAGTAAAAAGGTTAACAATAATAAGCAAATACATTGACAATAGCATCAATCAATATTCTTCTCCTTTATAAGGACATGAATGCATTTATTTATTTCATACCATTGATGACTTCTCTTGTACAATAAAGAGAGACATGCTAGCTAGGAGGAAGCAGTATCCAAACATTGACAAAATACCGACAGCAAAAGTAATGATGTCAATGGAAGCAGTGTCCAGTGTACTAGAGGGATGACGGGGGAGTGGATGGTTGTGTACATTAATGGACTTATTGCCATATCCAGAGGAATGGAGGTAGAGATTGTGGAGAGTGTTAAGAAGAGAAGGAGAAAGATGATAAGCCTAAGATAAAAAAAATAACAAAAATATTATTATAAATACTTGCAAAAAAGGTGTTGAGACAAAACATACAGCAATCAATTACTTTAGCATTAATAGGTCTGTTTTATAATTATATTCGTTATTACCTGGTTGTTATACCACAGCGTAATGACAGGTTCATAATTCTCCTCATCTTTCCAAGTATTACAATGACCATACTGTGAGCTAATGCTACTAGAGACACTGCAATCAGAGCAGCTAATGTCAACACAGACAGTCGACAAAGGATTATTGTTAATAGTTATACAACCACTGCTATTCAAACCGTTGATGATACTTATGCAATCAGTGGCCTGTAATAACGGTGATCCACCAGTAGCTGGATACATCTCGCATATATCATTATCAGTATTATTGTCAATGCTAAGAGAAGATTGCTGTATGGTATATTCCAATATCTGGCTGAAATCAGACTGTAATGTTATGCCAAGGAAAGTCTCATTGTCACTACAAAAGTAAGGAATGGAGAGGATATTAGAGCAGTTTTGACGGAGAGGAACCGAATTTAAAAATTCAACTTTCTTTAAAGAACTCGTACAAACTCCTTCGGTTTCCTCACACCCACAAACTGAGTGAGTGGGTGCACGAGATGAAACGGTGAATCCTCCAAGTACAGTTCTATAAAAGGAGGGGTCAGAGTCCTGGAGTGACAGAAGGTGCTCTGCTACAAATGTATTGATGTCATCAAGTGGGCCAACAGGATCAGAATAATCTTCCTATAATAGTAGTGATAATAATAATAATAATAATAATAATAACAATAATAAGGAAATTAATTTTGTTGCATGTTTTCACATTATTATTAACCATTACTATGAATATCAATGATATATAACTATAAGTTATAATAAATGAGTGCATTTAAATGTATTATTATGATACCAGTGATACTTTAGGAGGTACAGGGCAGTATTCTGATGCTGGGGTGTACGGGTAGTTACTGTCTATTATTTGATATCTTGGATTAGTGCAGGATGGAAGTCGATTCCTTGTAGCATTGCAACAGCTATTAAAGGGATAATAATTAACATAATTTTAACATTATAAATTAATTAATTGACGCTAACTTTAAGCATCGGTCAAGACATTGTGAATACCCAAAATCCTCCACATCTCTACATACAGACATTAATTCATCCTAAAAATATAATGGTATCAATGACAAAATTAAAAAGTTCAAATTGCAAAATTTAAGTTTCCTCAGAAATTCCTCAAAAATAGGCAGGAGAAAAATTTTTTGCTTTTATGTATTTTTCTGATATGTATACATGTACTTAAGTTGTGTAGAAAGTTTGAGCTTATTTTGGTCATAATTGGATTGTTTATGAAATAATTGTTAAAGTTGGTCCAAAATCGGGCCAAAGACCATTAAAATTAAGCATACAAATCATAATTAAAATTCTATTACATAAAATTCCTCACCTTATCCAAAGTTGCACAATATTTGTCTAATATTTGATAATGATATGAGCAGCACCGACTGGCATTTCTGTTGTCATTAGTATTCTCCTTGATATTAATAATCTGACGTGTATAGTTCAACACATCAGTTGTACCAAATTTACCCAAAAGATCCTATGAATAAAATGAGAAAAAATAATTAATATAAAAATAATATTATGTATTTTAGTCATTCCAAATTAGCTCTTTTTTGCGGGGAAGACAAATTTACAGTTATGTTGGGATTTCGGTATCATCTCCATCATAAAAGTGAGCCAGCTCAATGTGCTTAACTCAGTCTTGACCATATAAGGTCGTTCATTCTTAATAGATTATTTTTGGTATTAAAATTACATGTATGTAGTTCCTACCTCAAATGGCAAGGACTGGTTCACAAATGCTGCATGAAAGATTGTTCTATTATCAGTCAGTGATGCCTTCTCTAGCGTCAAATGAAAGCTTCTGTCGCTGTGATACTGGGACACAAGAGTTTCAGAAATGACCAAACTGCATATGATTATAAAAAGTGGCAAGAGCTGACACACGGCTCCTATATAAAACCGCTTGAAGTGAATGGCCCGTTTAGTGAGGATTGCACGATACTGCTGTAGCCACTTTCCGGTTGCATGATTAAAACCTGTGAATAAAACAATGTAATTATTACGAGACCTATTAGGCTGTTACTAAAAATAGTAACAAAACATTGATTAATTGCTATGTTGCTTAGTACCCGCCTACGCAAGCACGGGAAGTCGAATTATACTTTTAGTTGCTATTTTAAAGTTATATTTATTGAGATCAAGATATAATAATAATAATCATGTAATATATTTATTTTAAAGTTCAGAATGTCTTTTATTGCAAAGTCTTGGATCATCTCCATTGATTTCTATAGTCCTCTTTAAAACGAGAGGTGTCCCCTTGCAAATTGTTGTAACTCTGTCAGCTTGAATCTCTTTACTACTGCATCCATGACCACCATAGCCTGAAGAGATAAATTAAGAGTCTATAATATTATGCCTCCTTTTCTTCACTTACATCTATTTTATATCTTCCCCTCTCTCTTTCTTTCTCTCTCTTACCTTTCACATAGCTTGCTAGCTCAGAGTAAAAGTTTGCCCTAGCAATTGAGGTCTCATTAAAGCCAGGACAGATGTTGGGCTTTCCAAAATAAGCACAAGAGTAAGTGAGTCTTTTATGGGTGCCAGGGCAAGAGCACTGAACACGGAAACCAACAATCCCATCTTCATCAAAATGCATCACGTTGTATTTACAGTCTGAGCCGGCCTTCATGTTAAAGACACCAGTGTAATCATCATCACCATCAGAGAGGACAAGGGAACCAAAAGAGAGGAATAGTATGAAAAGGCTAAGAGTAGTAAAGCTTGACTCCATTGCTCAATGAACGTGCCCACTTTTAGTTAGACTGATATGATAATCAGTAGATTGACATGTGATAAGGTGCACAATGTGATGATGATGTGTAGCAGTTCTAGTGGACTATGAATATTCAATCCTTTATTCATGATTGCACATTTCCACCCAAGCTCTTTTCCACCCATTTCCATCCCCATCTCTATCACTCACACTATGAAGGCCTGGTTGATCCTAGTTCTCTTTATATCCAGTGCTCTATCACAAGGCCATGAAGAGTACGACGAGGAAAATATTGAGTTTCATGCACAAGATCCAGAAGAGTCAATAGAGTTCAAGACACCGAGTGGATCGGTCTGTCATTATGTTGAGGCACACGACCATCAGTCAATAGCAGCACTCTTCATTGATTGTGAGTGCAAGACAATGGACAGACACACACAAAAATACGGCTGCCTCTACAGTGGAAACCCAGAACATAACTGCTTTGATGTCCAAGTCAATAGGGAAAAATTCTTTAAGGAGATTATAACAATTTTTGAAAGTAAGACAAATCAGTCGTTAACTGAGCAAGAGAGATAAGAATAGTTTCTAATGCCACGTGACGTGTTGATGAGTTTTATTGATATTGCAGGGGATCAAGTAGAGGCCTGCTCAGTACTAGAATTTGATGCTGCAAACTACACAAGAACATGTACAGCTGGAGTGGGGCCAGTCATAATGAAAAGAAGAGTACTTGATGGGATTGATCCATCAGGCTGCAACAAAAAACATGAAGAACTATAAAAAACATTATATCTTGATATTATTATCTTATTTTTCATAAATAATAATAATATAAGCATCTTTGAAGTATAGTTCCTAGTAATCTCAAAGTTCTCTCCTTTTTCTACTTCCCTCGTTGCTGCATCTCTTTGGATCACCATTTCTTCCTTTACCAGCTTCTCTCCTTGTCAGTAGGTGAGTTGACATGTTACTGCATATTTTTGTAACCTTGCTCACATCAACTGAGTCTGCTAAACAAGCATGAGATCTCTCTAAAAATAAAAAAAGACGACAATAATTTAAATAAAAAAACGACGTTAAATATCTACCGTTTCTCCTCACCTTTGAAGTAGTTTGCAATTTGATGAAAGAACCTCGGGGCTCCTCCAGTTTTATCGAAATACTCGCAGTCGTGAGGATTCCCTTCATACTCACAAGAATATTCAAAAAATTTTCCATCAGTTGCAGACTTGCACGAGCACTCCAACAGGAATGCAACACTGGTAGGATTGTGATTCACTTCTTTCCATTCGCAGTTTGAGCCTTGGTCTGTCGTGAATTTCCCCTCAAAAACTCCCTCACATGATGGGGAGAGGGAGAGCAGAGACAAAGAAAAGGCAAGGACAATTAAAGATAGCATGTCCTCTTCTACTAACAGCAAGAATCAAAGTAGCACCCACTTTTATGAGAATAATGCAGACTGTACTAGGGCGTGACAATTTAGCACGTGAATATAGTTAACGCAAAATGTATACCTGCTTATAATTATACTGTTCTTTATAGTATGTATATGCGTACATAAAATTCACATATTATAATAATAACAATAGATAGTGTTAATGTAAAATACTTACATGTACATGTACACATAATTAACTTACGAGTTAAGCAACCCTTTACACTCCGAATGAAAGGCCTCACTATCCCTTTCCTTTCTGTCTCAATGTCACTCTCTTCCTCCACAGGTAAGTTGAGATCTTGGATTATACTTGGTCTTATAATGGATCCCGTGCTTATATTACTTATGGAGGATGCACGACTTCTACTTATAAGAGGTACAGGAGTCCGTTCACCACCAGCCAACTCCATTACTCGTTTATTCCTTGGTCTATCAGCAGGAACCGGTATAAAAAGAACGACTGCTCCATCTACCATTTCTTCTCCTTTTTTTCCCTCCTCCTCCTCTTCTTCCTCCTCCTCCTCCTTTAACACTTCCATACCAGCAATAGGAGGAGACCTAACATCTGATCTACGGTGTACAGCTAGCTGACTGGTTGATATTCTACTCTGATCCAATGCTGGGAATCCAGCAGGTTGATCTAGAGAAAGAGACCCATATTTAATTGAAGGATGCTTTAAAAAAAATATACTAACATTAAGCTAAAAATCACTCATAAACTCCGAAATTTGTCCCCAGAATCGGCTCGAAATTTTTACACAGCATAAATACATCAACATGCTTTTTTCTCAAAATCTGCTAGTTTTGAAAAAGTGCTCATAACTCTAGAATTTGAGCTCAGAATCACCTCAAGCTTTTTACACAGCATAAGGACATCAATATGCATCAAAAAATGTAATAAAAATTGGGGGTGATTTCGGAACCATTTTTTTGAAAAAACCATGGGCTATAGTCCATGCTTTTTTCTCAAAATCTGCTAGTTTAGAAAGAGTGCTCATAACTCTAGAATGTGAACTCGGAATCAGCTCAAACTTTCTACACAGCATAAATACATCAATATGCATCAGAAAATGTAATAAAAAATTTGGAGTGATTTCATAGTCAACCTTTCAAAAACTGCCTCATTAAACAAAACACTCGATTACCTAAAGTAGTGGACATGTCCTGCTCTTCTAGCCAACTGTCATTATCATCACATTCAACAGGAGGAGGAGGGAAATAGTTAGAAGCACCAGACTGGGAGAAACCATCACTATACGGAGTAGTACCTAAAAAATGATAAATAATAGCACCCAACATGTACATGAATTAGAGTGCATGCTCTTAAAAAACAATACTAATAGCATAATACTGTATAGCGGGAAATTTTGGAGGGGATTAAATTTGGAGAATTTGGCATTTGATAGCCATTCGCCAAAATAAAACCCACCATTTGAGCCATTATACACATTACACATGCTCAATGGCACATGGCCACAAATTTACCAAATTGAAATCCGTTAACCACCAAAATTTAGTAATATTTCACCAAATTTAGCCCCTCCAATATTTCCCACTATATGGTATATTTAGTCCTTAGTAGGTGGAGTACCTTGGAATGCCCAGGTATTCAAGTCAATGCTGTTTAGTGACTGGCTCAAAGGAAGTATTGGGGGATGACCTGGAACTACTCTGGACCGTGAATACGTTGTTGACAACAACCGAACTTGAGCATTCCTTAAAAAAATAATATAGTTTAATGAAAATAAATAATTAATATACACACAGTTTAAATATAATACTGAATAATAACAGTTATAATATCTAGGTAGTACCATGATTTGTTCTCTCCCTGTCCAACTTTGATAAAGACGTCCTCCATTTTATTCTCTTGTATGCTAAAACTGACTATACCCAACTCTGTCCCAAATCCTCCAAAGAAAAAGACAAAAAATAAAGTCATGACATTTACATACTATATGATCATTTTACTTTCTAATTCGGTGAAAAGGTCTGCAAATTTTCCAATTTTATCAAGTGGTAGGAGACACTGAGTTTCAGCCCCTATTGTGACAGGTTCAGATCCCCTTATGTGTCGCTTAATGAGCTCATCCACTTGAGCTCGTGGTGCCCTTTCATTTAATGCAATCCTCAAATTATAACCAACACCATACCTGTAATGATAATATACATTGTAATTCATTGTTAACATACAGTAATCCAATGTCACTATTCATATAGCAATGGATATCTTTGACAAACCTTTTCTTGAGCCAAGCAGGGCTGCCACTACAAGCTAGCTTCCCTTCAACCATAATGGCTAGTCTAGTGGCCTTTTCAGTGTCATCACTTAGAGAGAGAGAGAGATGGGGAGAGAGAGAGAGAGAGGAAAAAGAGAAAGAAAAAGGGAGAAGGAAAAAGAAAGAGGGAGTAGCAATAAGCAATCATACAGTATGCCTTACAGTGAATGAGTTGATATTAATATTGTTTTGTTTTGCTCTTTTTTCTGTTCCAATATCTGCCACGTCAACAAGCGACTGTTATGGTCCATACCACTTGTTGGCTCATCTAATATCAGTATATCAGGATCACCCACCAATGCTATAGCAAGACTGAAATGAAAAATACAATAAAGAGAGAGAGAGAGAGATGAAGAATAAAAGAAGTAAGAACATAATTTCTCTAACCATAGTTTCCTCTTATATCCACCGGAGAGTTCATTTGCTTTGTAATCTTTTCTAGCCTCCAGGTGAAGATCTGAAATTATCGAGGACACAGCTTTCTTAATAGAAGAACCAGGAACACCCTTTAAAAAATTATACACATAAAATAAATAAATTTATTAAACTTTATATACATATACCGTATAGTGCAAAATTTTTAAGGGCTGTAAATTTCACGGAGTTTACAATTTTTTTAAATTCACAAAAATTATTCCCGTGAAAATGAAATTATCACAGTACAAGATGACTACTAGATGGCATACAATGTAAATATGTGAAAATTAAATCTGCAACTAAATTTGGCAAATCTGTGAAATTTACAGCTCTTGCAAATTTTGTGCTATAAACATCATATATTATACACATAAGCTCTACTATACCCTTAGTCTTGCAAAGAAGTAGAGATGCTCTGATACAGTGAGTCTATCAAAGAGTACATTATGCTGAGGGCATATCCCGAGGTTTCTTCTTATAAGATCGATATCATTCACAATACTGAGTCCTTTGATATAAGCTGATCCACTGTTTGGTGGGAATAGACCGGTGAGTATGGACATTGTGGTGGTCTTTCCTGCTCCATTGTGACCCAGTAGTGCAGTTATCTGACCTTTGTAGACTTTGAAGTATAAATTATCAACAGCAGTGATCTCAGTCCTTGAATATTCCTTTGCCTAAAAATAATGATGATTATGATGATGAACAATAATAAAATATAATACCCTGATACTAATTATGAATTAATTTTATTAAATATGATTAATATTTTTAATTAATTTACTTTAAATTTTTTCACAAGTCCCTTGATATCAATCCCAGCTTCAAGGTCAGATATTTCTTCATGTGTAGAGCTACCATCATTAGAACCATCAGCCTTGCCTTCCACATCCTCCTCAAGCTGACTATGCTGGCTAGGACATACAGAACCCTAAAAAGAAGCAGCAGTAAGTCATTATTATTATTATTATTATTATTATTATTATTATTATTATTATTATATTCTCTTTCTCTATCTCAATAATTAAAGTGACAATGACATTAAAAATAACTTACCGTATAGCGGAAAATTTTGGAGGAGCTAAAATTTGGCAAATTGCTAAACTTTGGTGATTGGTGGATTTTTAATTTTGGCAAATTTGTGGCCACGTGTCATTGAGCATGCGCATAATGGCTCAAAATGGTGAATTTTTATTTTGGCAAATGACTGTCAAAACGCCAAATTCAATCCCCTCCAAAATTTCCCGCTATACAGTAATGTACATGCCCTAGCTC
>NW_003546366.1:164197-187922 GCF_000090795.2 Amphimedon queenslandica | reverse complement strand
ACTTTTGAAGTGCAGCAGTTTTGGCTCTTCTTTCCGGTCCAGTATGAAACTTCAAAAGGGAAATAGAATCTTCTTGGTATTCCATATTGTCCTGGCCTCCACTCATTCATGTACCTTCAGTAAAGTTTATAAACTTAAAACAAATACTAGCCATAGCTTACCAAGAGACAATCATGAACAATACACTATCAAGGAGCAATAGACCAGTCACATAATGCATATTAATAGGATCCTCTGAGTTAAGTGGTCTCGTGAAGTCTATAAACTGGAAACCTTCTCCGCTCATTTCTAATAAAGCTATAGTGGAGACGCCCAGCCCCATACAGGTATTAGGGAATATACAACCTAAGAGCTTCAGTGTACTGAAAGGGAGAGAGAGAGAGAGAGCATGTCATTTATTATTTTGATATGTTCTTCTTACCTATTATGTATATCATTATAAAAAAGATGAGGTATGACTGTTAGAAACCAAAATACAAAAGCTGCCATCATGCCAACCTGACTATTATCGAACCACACACTGGAAGAGGAAAGAGAGAGAGAGAAAAAGAGAAATAGAAAGAGAGCGAGAGAAAGAGAGGGAGAAAAAGAGAGAGAGGGAGGGAGAGAAAGAGAGAGAAGGAGAGAGAGGGAGAGAGAAAGAGAGAGAAAAGAAGAGAGAGAGAGGGGGGGGACAAATACTTCACCATTATCTCATCCTACCTTTACCTTATAAAGAAACTAAAGGAGAGTAGAGACACTAGGTAGGCCATCATGAATATAAGCAGTGTCCCAAAATTGGAATTAGGAAAGATGTTGCCATATTTAAACAATATGGTAACGAGTACCACCGGCACTAGAAGAAACAAGAACTGCTTAATGAACCAGGTAGTCCAGAGCATCCCATTACTGAGGCCATTCATTTTGAGGCTTTCACGCAGTCTGGACTCTTTCTCTAGCACAAGCTCCTACAAATAATACAGATATTGGTGGTGATTACATTTTAAATTTTAATTTTGCAATTCCTCCACACGAATCCCCTATTTGGTCCCTGTATAAATGCAGAACTGACCTTAGTAAAGAGTCCAACTGATATAAAGAATGAGACCATCAAACAAAGCGGCAAAATGAATTCAACGTTTGGAAGAAACTGGTCCTCATCAAACGACTTGTGTGGAAATTGCTACAATAAGAGACAGTGAATCACAAAATGCATACACACACACACACACACATACTCATGCATAAATTACTATGTACCCTCATTTCCAGTGCAGGTAGATTAGGCCATGACCCTGTAAAATTTTGCAGCAAAGACTGACTGACTATGTGTTGAAGGTGAAGAAACCCTTCGTTAAAATAAGGACTAGAGAAACAAATAGATGAGTAGCATCAACACTAGTAATGAGAATGAAGCCAACCTGTCATAGACACGAGGGCCTGAAGGGTCGGCTATAGGGGCCCTAAGGGTGGTAAACCAACGGTTAAGTCTTGGATTAAGAGTCGGAGTCTCATGACGTAGTCTCAGGGTGTACGAAACATCAGTATCACTGATATTATTAAATACAATAGCTAGAGAGGGAAAAATAAATATAATAATGCATGTGATGGAATATTTGTTAGTAACATTGTGAATTAATTCCTACTACTACTACTACTTAGAAGTAAAGCTAATCTTACCAGCTCCATTATAAAAGCAACCTCTTTCTCTTTTGTCCAGGTTCTCTGTATTCATTATCAGTCGAATAATTTCATTTTCAGTCCTAAAACCAGTCAGTGTGCTACCGGGCAACCGTGACTGGATTATTCTGGCTATTTCATTAGCTATGAGAGAAAGGAAAAGTGTCTGAAAGACATGAAAGAGTGCAGAATAGCATGGGTCATGTTGGTGGGTCTAGTATATCTAATTGGTTTTCATATTGATTCGCTGAGAATGTGCAAAAGTAAAAGAATGAAACAAAATGATTGGTGGGCGGTTTATTCACAGAAATGCCTATTTGAGGCTATTTTAATATTTCTGCAATCACTGAATAATAGAGACACATAATACTGTAATAGAGAGAAGCAATCTCACTTTTGGTATCATTAGGAGTGTAATAAATATTGTAAGGTCCCGTGAACGGAACTGAGAGCTGGTCTGCCTCAAAAGTTATAAAGCACTGCTCTCTAACTCTAAAAAGTGGTAGGAAATTTCTAGAAAAGAAGGGAGAGAGTAAAATGATAAAGAAATGTACATAAAAGTCTACTTAGTACATAAACAACTTTTCTTCTTCACCTTAATAATACAATTCCTAAAATTATAACAGCAGGGAGGGATAACTCCACAACACTGATAAATGGACGACGAAACTAAAGAAGACAAAAAGAAAAAGATAGATATGGCGGTAGCTCCACCTTTAGTCTAGGGAGCCCACCCACGCACCTGCAAAATGAAATCCTTCTTTAGGACCAAAAGAAAGAGCACTATCTTTCTCAGCAGCCACATCACTCTCTCTCCTCTTCTTGCCTAGTCTTGCATAATCGGAGCATCAGCTCGTTATATTTAAAGGGAGGGTGCATGGTATAGGCTAATTCATGCCCCAGGACTATAACTAGAAAATGTATTGTTAAACAGATTCAAAGAGGAAGGAGGGCTCTGCTAACAATATTCAAAGGTCCCTTATGAGAATTGCTGGCACACAAACTATCTCACACTGTCAGCAGATGCAATAACAAACAAATTGTTATTATTTGTAATACACACACAAACAGTGGAGTCTGGACCTATTAATAGTATTATACACAATGATTACAATTTAAGGTCAAGTGGTGTGACCATAGCTATGAATCATGCTGTGGCAGTGCAGCATGTACATATTGAGCTGTTGATCATTTAAAGCACGTAGGTATAACCTCAAGTTCAAATAACAGTCAAAATAAATATGAACTTTGAAGCAAAATACCAATTTTGTTTTCCCATCTAAAATATGCAATTGCCAAGTTGCTTTTAAAAGAAATTCCAACCATCAATTCTCTCAATAGTAGAGGACAAATAAAAACTTCAACTTCCCTTCACTGCAAAGCTACTGATAATATTTCAAGAGTGGTTTAACATTGTTCTCATGAAAAAAGCAAAAAAAACATTTCACATTGCCAGAGTGAAAGTATGTGAATGTCATTCTTTCTTTCAATAGAACAAACATTTTCTTAGCACAGTTGTTTATTATTAATACATGTCTTCGGGGACATCAAGATCATTATAGCTACGAACTGGTCTTCTACCACCAGCACCTCTTCTCTCAGGTCTACATGTAAAAACGAGAGAGAGAGAGAGAGAGAGAGAGAGAGAGAGAGAGAAAGAGAGAGAGAGAGAGAGAGAGAGAGAGAGAGAGAGAGAGTAATGAGAATAAAATGGAGGTCACACCTTCCTCTAAAGCCCCGTCCACCTCCTCTACCACGCCTAAAGTCATGATAACCTATCAACAAAAATTAGTCAAAAAATTATCACAAAGTTAAAGTGCACGTGCATTTACCAGACATAAGCATTGGGTTTTGATGACCACTCCATCTTCCTCCTCCTCCTCTCCTTTCATCATCACCCCCACCGGTGTGCATAGAGTCCGGCCTCTCTGGATCCTTTAGATAATTATTAAAGAAGTCCGTCTGAAAGAAATAATAATAAAATAATATAAAACGATTATTGCTAAAGACATACGCCATCCTTGACGTCCTCCAGTGCTTGCTTGTGTTTGTTCATGATGTGCTTACGGACAAACTCCGGGCCACGGAACTTTTTGCCGCTAAGAGGGCAGAGGTATTTGTTCTCTCCTAGCTTCTGTGTGTTTGCTTCGATGAACTTCTCAACCTCAGTAAAGGGAGACTGTTAAGGACACATAATACCATGATGTGGTATAGCTGGTCAATTTCATAGCTTGCAAAATTTATACTGAAATAAAAAATATATACATACATGCAACACACTTCACATTTACATGTACGTGTAAATGGTTGAGGGTTCTTAATTTCAACAAATTCAACAGCTTTTTAACCCACAAGAATTTCCAGCAAAACAACAATAGTGTATTAAGGTAGGATATGATTCTTGATCCTTTTTTCCTAATTTCTCAATTTCTTCTTCTTTAACGAAAACTTTCTCTTTAAGCAAAGACTCCACCTTTTCTTCCATCGACTTAATATAAGTATTGACTATTAATAAAAATTATAATAAATCAATGAATATTAATTAGACCACACCTTCTTCATTAGTGACAGCGGTGGGTGGGGCAGTACGAGCAGTTATGATACCACATCTATTAGGCATCAAGTCTTCATCAAAGAAACAAGAAAAATTATAATAATCAAAAGAATGGACCAATCTTAAGTACCATATCAACATATCTAGATTCTAAAAAAAGACAAGAGAAATTAAATTTTTTACTATTCTCTAATTACTTGAATCAAAGCCGAAGAGGATTTCAATATTTCCGTACCAGGATCACTAATCACACCCTCTTCTTCCTCTCCCCTCTCTCCCTCCTCCTCCTCCCCCTCCTTCTCCTGGTCTTCACTGAGTGTGTCTTTATCACTAGTAGGTTGAGCTGGAGAAGCAGTTAAAGCATCAATATCTATACAACTTAGAATCGGGTTCTCCTATTAATAAAAATGCACAGGTAAGTAAAAATCAGTCATTATTATACCTCATAAATATCACAAATAATTCGATATCTTATTAAGTACATGTACATGTAGATTATACCTCCTAATATTCACAAGTAAATCTATTGCTTTACTTTTGGTGCTTCTGTCTCTCCTTTCTCTTCTTCTATTTCCTCACCCTTCTCCTCGTTACTATTATTAGTAACAGACCCATCGTTACTATTATTAGTAACAGAACCCTCGTTACTATCATTAGCAACAGAGTAAGACCACAGGTGGGACTTCTTATCAAAATGGTGTATCAGTTTAACTAAAAGACGCAAATCCGACTCCACGGCCCTCCTTGCCCACACAATTCCATTGGGAGTGGTCTTCACTCGTCTACTAAGGTCTCGGTTTATTTGACAGGTTAACATAAAGTTCTTCACCTACCAAATATAAAGATGGAGAGATAGGTTGTGCGTGTCTGATGATGATTTCAAAATAACGTCTTACTTTCACTGTTCCTAGTTTAGCAGACACACTCTTAATGTCAACGTCCTGACTGAATGTAACCCAGCCTCTCCTCTCAAACCTAAAAAATTAATTATTTAGAAAATAAAATAAAAATAATATTTATTGTAATAAACAATAATTTTCTCTCTCTCTCTTTTCTCCCTCACCCTCTATCAGGCTGAACTTCGGCTAAACCAACTCTAAGGAAACCTTTTAAATTCTTACAAGCCTTCAAAAGGAAGGGACAATGATGGGCATTAATTAGAGTCTCTCACTTCAACAATATCACTGGCAGATACTTGAGGAGTAATGTGACGTATGTACACAGCTTTCGTTAGATGCAGTGGGCGTGGCTTAGAAGGCTCCGCCTATAATAACAAATACAATACAATACCATACAATATCGAGTGAATAAAGGGTTAAATATTAACCTGTTCTTCAACAGGACTCCCTGATTTTGATTGGTCATCTTTATCCTCCGTTCCCATAGTAACTATTTCGGTTTGATCTTCGGACTCAGACTGCCCGGTTTCAGGCTGAGGCTCTTCGCTGGCAGTGGGCGGAGCTGATTCAGACCTCGTCTCAATATCTTGTACTGGCGATGGCTTACCAGTAGATTCATCTACATGTACATATGGGCATTAATCAGGACAAAGTTTAATTAATCAATTGAGTTACCATTATCATTTTCTCTTCTCTTTGTTTCAGTTGGTACTAAGTCATTATCACCTTCATCATCATCATCTCCTCTACCTGTAGCATTATTGTTAAAAATAAATGATTCATCAATTTTGCAAATAGTTTTTCCACAAATTGGCCACTAACCACCCCCAAAATTCTATTGCACTTTAATTTTGATACATCATTAGTCGGAAGTTGTATGAGTTAAATATAAATTGTACCAAACAATGATTATTTACTTCTCTTTGTTCCTCTTCTTTCTTCATCCATTTCTTCACTCTCTTTCTCTTCCTTCCCTTCACTACTGTCTCTCTCAGATACAGCATTGCTACAAGTATCTATTGGATTTTAAAAAGCATTGGTAATTCAGTATACTTGTAGTACACCATGTTACAAAGAGATTAGTATTCCCTTCCTCCCCCTCTCCCTCCCTCCCTCCCTCTCTCCCTCCCTCTCTCTTTCTCTCTCTCCCTCCCTCCCTCTCTCTTTCTCTCTCTCCCTCCCTCCCTCTCTCTCTCCCTCTCCTGATCTCATAATCATTGATGGTAGATATCAACACAAAGTGAACAGTATCATTCATCAGTGTGGTGCATGAGATGTAATCATTGACCAGGAACACTAAAGCAGGCTTTCCCAGAGGATTATGGTTCAAAAATGGCTAAGAGAGGATTCTCAATTTTCATTAAATTTTTCCCGATGCAATACATGTACTTAGGCTGCACAAAAATTTTGAGCTAATTCTGATCAAATTTAAAATATTTTCAAATTCCTAAAGTTGCTCAAGTGCCTATGAAGCTCAGTTCATGAAGCAAGCTGTTTAGCTCACTTAGCTTGCTTTGTAGGACACCATCATGTTAAGTACATTAGTTACATCTCACCACTTTTCTCCTTGTCTCCCTCCTCCTCCTCCTCTTCCTCCTCTTCTAGTGTTTTAAGATCAAGTTCAGTCCCTCCCTCCAATAGTATAACCATGGTATCCATTAGCTTAATAATGGAGTCAGACTCTTCTTGTATCACAGGAGTACTCTTAGCTCTCTCTCTTAGTCCCTCAAACACTTCAAGTCTTTTGAGTAGATTAGCCTTTGATGCTTCTGCTACCTTCTCTATGTGTTTTGGATGGTATTTCGATAGAAACCTAAAACAAAAAACCCCACAGTAAAACAAAAATATCCCTCCATTGCACCATTCCATCCATCTTACTATCTGTACTTTATAATAAATCCAATTCCCATTAAGAATGAAGTGAAGTATGTATATACACGCACACACTCTCTCTTATAACTAGTCAAACCAGTTTTGGTTGGACTAGTTTTTCAAACCAGTATTGGTATGAATATGAGGCACAGTCTTGGCCTTTTATACTCTACAATTACTGTTTATACATAACATGTAAGGTAAATGTAAGAGTTGCGAGAAAGACGGAGACAATGTGTGAGGTTTTAAACTACTGCAAGAAAAATAAAAACAAATGAAATATAACATAGAACTCAGCTCTCTTCCCTAACTATCCTTCTCCTCTCTCTCTCTCTCTCACTCTTCTCCTCCTCTCTCTCACCATTCCTCATCCTTGTGTTCATTGAAGAAATGAAGGATTTGTTTCTTTTTAAAATCATCTTTATACTCATGATAGAGTTTAACTGCTTCCATGTCATCAATCCCATCATCTTGTTGGGCAAGAAACTGCTTGAAAGTGAGCATCACGGATCCTCTCCGACTGGAATCAAACCCTCTAGAACCAGGTGAGAACCCTAGCATCATATCACCAGGCAATGATCTGGTGATAATAACAATAACAATAATAATAATAAATTAATAATAATAATAATAATAATAATAAATTAATAATAATATTATAATAATAATTGTAATAAGAACTAAATTAATGTAAAACCATGACCTCATAACGATTGGTATTTAATTTATCAATTCACCGATTAACATCAGAGTGGTGCATGATGTATAATCATAGGTCATGAACCACACCCACCCATTAATATTCCTTTACCTTGAACCAGGTGAGCCTCTAGGGGGCATCTCTCCATGAGGGAGGACCCACGGGCCCCTCACTTCAATCATACCGTAAGGATTCATTACAGGAGGGGGACCGCCAACCAGCTCCTCCCTTAATTATAATTAATAATCAATTAATAATGAATTAATTAATTAACACGTACCATCCTCCACTTCGTCTGAATCTCTTTGAGTCTGGTGGGCTCCATTCTCTGCGAGACGGGGGAGACGAGTTACGTCCTCTTTCTCTCTCTTCCTCCCGGCTCCGCCTCCTGGCCTCGTAATATTCCTCTCTCCACGAGGGGGCCCTCCTACCATCAGAATCACTTCTCCTTCTCTCGTTACTAAAAATAGACAGTGGGAGATATTTCAAGTTAAAAATATACACGTATTGATTTAAAGCTATGGATGCACCTTGAGTAATCACTTCTCTCTCTTCTAAATTTGTCTCTTTTCTTTCTGTCGTTCTCCTCATCACTGTCCGCCATTTTCTGTACGACCACGTGGTCATTACGTGGTTTATTGGGTGTGGTGATTAGTTCCTAAAGTAGGCGGGGTCATATCTATTGTGGGAGTGGCTTTAAAATGGATTTCAAGAATCCAATGAGAAAGTTCAAAATAGTGTTCCTTGGAGAAGAGGCTGGTAATAATAATTATAATAATTAATAATTATGTATCTGTGTTATCTAGTAATTGATAAAATTAATTGTTTTGCATGTATTTAGTTGGAAAAACATCAATAATCACCAGATTTATGTATGACACATTTGACAGCAATTACCAGGTATGCACTAGTAATGCTAATATTATTACTTGTTACTTGTTTTATGAGTAGGCAACGATTGGAATCGATTTCCTTGCAAAGACAATGTACCTTGATGACAGAACGGTATCGTATTTTATTATTATTGTTGTTATTATTAATATTATTACTATTATTATTATTAACTACTATTGTTATAATAGAAGCATGCAATTACTACAGTACTAAATTATTATTATTATTATTATTATTACTATTATTATTATTATTATTACTATTATTATTATTATTGATAGGTAAGGTTACAATTATGGGATACAGCAGGTCAAGAAAGGTTCAAAGCTCTTGTACCTGCTTACATCAGAGATTCAGCCATTGCAATTGTTGTATACGACATTACAAGTACAAATATTATACCGTATAGCAGGTTTTTTTTGGATAATAATTTTCGTGAATGACCAGTATCCGGAAGTTTGCAAAATTAAGTTTTCAAGCATTTCCACTATTCTGCCATCTTGTACCGTATTAAGTTGATTTTGAAAGAATTTAATTTCACGAATCTTGAAAATTCTGCAAAATTTGTTAGCCTCGAAAAAACCGCTATACGGTACCAACTCACTTCCTTTCCACCCTCCCTCTCTCCTAGATTCTGCCTCATTTGATGCTGTTGATCAATGGATTGAAGACGTTAGGGCAGAAAGAGGCGATGACGTTGTTATCGTTTTAACTGGAAACAAACTGGACTTGGAAGTAAAAGAGGAACAAAATTATTACATTTAAAAATTGACTCTTTACTCCTAATGCTATCGTTTCTTTTTCTTTTTTCCATCTCTCTCTCTCTTTCTCTTTTTTCAGGATAGAGTCATTTCAACTGAAAAAGGCGAAAGCAAAGCAAAAGAATTAAATGTTATTTTTGTGGAGACATCAGCAAAAAGTGGAGCCAACATCAAACAAGTATTCCTATTATTTATTTTATTTATTTATTCATGTTTTTCCCAGTTGTTTAAAAGAGCTGTCCTTGCCTTACCTTCAATGGAGATTGAAGAGGAGGAGGAAGAGGAAAATAAGAAAGAAGATAGTATCCACCTGAAGAGAGAGAGTGTGTGTGTACATATTTTATTGAGTTTTTCTTTAACTTTTGCTGATGAAGTTGTTCAAGTGACTCCGGTTGAAGAAGAGAAAGACCAATCCACTGTGTGTTGGTGCTAAATGGGATCCATTGCTCTACTGGCATGAGATACCATTAAAGGATAAAGTCTCATCTTGTTCTTGTCGCTACCAAGTCTCTCATCCCACTTTCCACAAAACTTTTTTTGTCACCTCAAAAAATTCGAATTTTTTATATATTATACACGAGGAATTAGAATAAAACTACTGTAAAATAATGTTAATTAATAATAAATCAAATATTATAAAGTCACATGGTCACACAAAACAGTTTCATTATTGCAAGTATTTGTTATTCTTTCTTTCTTGTCTCTCTCGGACCTTTAAATCCATCCAATACTGTTGTAATACCAAATAACCTTGCAGCTGCAATCGAAGCTTTTACTGGAAATATGCTGCATATTATAGAAGTTATTAATAGTAACAAGAGCTAATAATAGTAACTCACGATTGCATGACTAGAAATAGATAGAGGATCCTTGGCATGAGCAGCATCGACTGATTTGAATGATAGGCTCCCATTATCTTATCAACAGCATAATCAGTCTTTAGTATTGGCAGGAGATGAGGGACCCTACAAATTGAAAGAGAAAGAGCATGTGTGTAATGTATGAAATACTTTAAAGGAATTGATAATGAAAATGATATAGAAAATAAACAAATAATGACAATTCATGCACAAACATTGCATGAATTTGACACGATGTACATATATGGTGCGTACACATAATGTCATCCCTTTTCCCTCATCACTCCATTCATTACTTTGATCTAACTCCATCAAACATTCCTGTATCAATGAAAAAAGGACACACTACTGTAGTATGGACACCAGTGGATCCGTTAGCCTCTAGCTCTAGCGTTAGGGAGGAGTGGGTTCCTATAGCACCAAATTTTGAGGAACAGTAGTCCACCATGCCAGGGACACCAAAGAGACCTGCCCCTGAGGCTATTGTTATGATATGACCGTGATTCTTGGATATCATATCAGGGACAAATGCCTTTATAGTCTAAAAAAAAATAATAATGATGATGATGATGATGATGATAATAATCATTTAGTGGGTTTTAGGTTTTTGTTTTGTTTTTTGTTATGCTACAGTTCTTATTAGGTCTATTTGGTTTTTTATTTTTAGGGTTTTTTTTTCTTCAAGAGTAAATAATAATGATGATGATGATAGTAGTAATAGGCTCTTTCTTTCTCATTCTCACCCAGAAGTGAGCTATTGTGTTCACGCTAAAGGTTTTCTCAATCATCTCGTCACTCAGCTCATATATCTTCTTTCCAGTTATGATACCAGCATTATTGATAAGAACAGTGACATTACCAGCATCTCTTTTAACCTAACAACAACAACAACAATGATAATAATAATAATAATAATAATAATAATAATAATACTAATATTAATTAAGGACTTACTCTAGCTGCTGTCTGATAGATCTCCTCTTTGTTACTGAGGTCACAGGTAAAAGCAATAGCTCTGCCACCCTCCGCCTTGATCTCTTCACAAACTCTATTATTTGTCTCACTGTTAATGTCCCACAGCACAACCTACAAACATTAGTAGCAGTAAAATAATTACCAGTCAAAAGGATCATAACTATCGTATAGCTGGGGGTAAAATTTTGGCAAATTTTAGTGATTAGCAGGTTTTGATTTGACAAATTTGTGGTCACGTGCCATCAAGGATAGCATGAACATAATGCTTTAAAATGAACTGCCCCTCCAAAATTACCAGTTATTGCTTAGTTTTTATTAATTTTAGCTCACGCTAAAGTCTTATGCTTAGATATTGACTGATATTTAAAGTTGCATTGCTTACTAAAGCTCCTAGACTAGCAAATCTTTTCGCCATAGCTGCCCCTATCCCGCTTCCAGCTCCTGTGACGAGGACTATTTCATTCTTAACGTTCTTCTTTTGTACCGGCATGAACACTGATACTATTCCCACAAGTGTCAACCATATAAATTGAGCTATCCCTCCTAATGTTGCAGTCAAAATAGACCCAATGTGCTGAGCAGAAGATCTGTTTCTGTTTGGCCTGGTCGCCATCTTGTTGAAAAGCAAGAGCAGCCCCACCTACCAAGAAAAATCGCTTCTTTTCCGGATTTTCCCGTTTTCCTGTGCCATTGCTCCGCCTATAATTCGAATAATTGGAACAATAAATTGAAATAAATACTTGTTTACGGTACATTTCACAGGCACGTGGGGCAGTAGCCAAAAGGAGGCAGTTCTTCTCTGTTCCTTTCTTTCTTTTTCTCGGAACCCTTTCAAATTAGTCAGTAAGTACACGTCTAAAGATTAGAGGCGTCTTTTAGAGAGATGAAACGTGTAGAGTGACATATTATATAATAATTTATGATATTTACCACTTACCTAATTAATAACTCATTAGTGATTATGTATATATACATGTATATATAATGTACTTCACTTTTAGTTTCAAGTGTCATTTATATAAATTTAATTGTAATTGTCGTCTGTTCTTTTAATGATATTGTCACTGTTGGGTATTGAGGGAGTTTATGGGATTCTGTTTAGGTTTCCCATTTTTCAGTTTTTTGTCTCGTATTTAGCCTAGGTGTCCTTAAGCCTTCTTAAGATTGGTCTCCCAAAATTTTTATTTTTAGATCTTACAATGAACTGATAAAAATGTACCTGTACTTTATTTACATGTACATACGTTGTTATGTTTTTGTGTATTTTTATAGTTTTTTTTTAATTTTATTTTAAAACTGCGGAACAATCAGCAAGGAAACAGCAACTTTCGTCGTTCATGGACCAGGTAATATAATAATAATAATAATAATAATAATAATAATGATGATGATGATAGTAGTAATGTTAATTATATATTGTATCATTTTTGTTTAATTATTCATAGTGTAATATTATTAATGAATAACAATAACAGCATTCTCTTTGTGTACAAGTTGTTTATAAACTTCACAATAAGTGATAAATAGACCTTTATGTTGTGATTACTTTTAAAATTAGTTATCTAACTACAAATTACCTGTAAGTTAAAAAGTTAAGAACTGGCCATGTGTGAGACTAAGCCTTCTGAAATGTAATTACAGTATATATGTAGCTAGAATTTCTGTGGCCCGAAATTTCTGCTAATGGAAAAATTGCAGAAATTTACTTGGCCTATTAAATTTTATTGGCCTATTTACATGAAAGGCATGGTGAATTCACCAAAATAAAATCTGCAAAAAAGCCATTTTGATGGCAATTTGCAAAATATTTGTGCCACAGAAATTCCTAGCCGTACAGTATAATTCTGTTCTGCCTCCCTCCCCCAATCATTGTTTCAGCAGAACTCGTTTGCACTTTTATTGATTTATAATAATGTTGGCAGATGTCTCATTTCTGCTGTTTCGAATTTTGCCTTTCAACAGAACTCATTTGCACTTTTATTGATATGTAATGATGGCAGCCATCTCTTTTCCACTGTTTTGAATTCCAGCTTACATGTTCATCCATTATTATTATTATTATTTATTATTATTATTATTATTATTATTCTGCTTATAATAATTATAATGATTATTGTCCAAGTATGTGCTAAGTTTCTTTGGAATTGGAACTAGAATCACATTTTGATTAGTTTTATTTGTTTGTTGTGTTGGAGTGGCAACTGTTAGCTTGAAATGTTTACGTACATGTATGTGCCCATCGTCATTTAACACTTCTTTATTCTCTTTTATGTATTCTCTTGCATTTTTTAAAGGTGCGATCTGATCAACAAAGTAAGTGACATTAACAAAGAGAGGGAGAGGGTGGGAGGAGAGAGAGAGAGAGAGAGAGAGAGGGAGAGAGGGAGGGAGAGGGAGAGAGGTGATGTGTGTGTGTGTGTCATTACTTTTTATATTAAAGGTGCAGAGAATGCTCCAGTATCAGCAAACAATGATGTAGCAGTCCCTGTAAGTTATAAAACACTAATCAAACATGTCAAATTTCCTCCCTCCCCCTCTCTCTCTATCAGTTACAAGCAGACCAGCAACAACAACTATTAACTGAGCAGCAACCTCTAATCATGACATCGGCTTTATCAAATTCCAGTCTACCACTAACTTACACTAATTCCGATCCATTGGGAGGCATTGGAGGCATGGCCGCAGTACCAACGTACAATCCCTTTAGCTCAGGTGATGGCTCATGGACTCCTACATATGATCCACTCCTGGGCGGGTTTAGCTACACTGCTCCAGGTGGGACCCCAGCATCAAGTCTACTCGCTACTGGACCTCAGGCTCTTCAGAGCCAGTTCTTTTTTCCAGGTGCCGCCGATATAGGAGTATGGAATCAGGACCCCCTCTTGATGGGGAATTCTTGGTTGATGGGTCTGGATCAGAGTCAAATTCCAGTAGCTGCTGGACCCCCGGCTGGTACATCCCCCCTTGCTGTTGATGGATCTGTTATTGGAGGGCCCCCCATTGATCCTTCTGTGGGGGCCATTGGACAGTCTTTTGGAGGAATGACACTAAACGGATCTGTTAATATAGTCCCTGCCGGCCCCACCATACTAGCCGGCCAGCCCATTGTTAACGATAGCGTCCTCTCTGTTGTCATGCCACCAGCACCGGTAGCCCCACCCGCTCAGCCCGAAAAACCAAAGTCCTGGGCGGCAATCGCCAGTCAACCGGCGAAACCAAAACCGCCTCCGCCTAAGACAAATGAGACTTTTGAAAGCTCAAAGAAGCCACAAGCACGTACTAATCCAGTTATGGCTAATGGAGGGCGTGGTCAGAAGAAGCCCGGGATTAAATCGGGCGGAGGCTCTGGTAATAAATTGGACGTTGTCAGTAAACTAAAGCTTGAGAATAACTACAATCCATCGGAGCTGACAATCAACATGAACAATGCAAGGTTTTTTGTGATTAAGAGTTATGCTGAGGACGATGTTCATCGCTCGATTAAGTACAACGTTTGGTGCAGCACGGACCACGGGAACAGGAGACTGGACACAGCCTTTAAAGAACAGAAATCAAAAGGAGGCGGGGTCTACCTTCTCTTTAGCGTCAACGGGAGTGGCCATTTTTGTGGCGTGGCCCAGATGATGTCAGAGGTTGAACTAAGCACCGATACAGGGATATGGACACAGGACAAGTGGAAGGGACGGTTTGACATTCGATGGATTTATGTAAAGGACGTCCCCAACAACCAACTGAGACACATTAGGCTTGAGAACAATGAGAATAAGCCCGTCACTAATTCTAGAGACACTCAGGAAGTGCCCGTGGACAAAGGGAAGTTGGTCATCAAGATCATTCATTCCTATCAGCACACGACTTCAATATTTGACGATTTTGAGCATTATGAGAAGAGACAAGAGGAAGATGACACTCCACCCTCTGCCCCAGCGTCAACCTCTACCTCTACTGCTTCTAATAATAAAAAGGTATTATTATTATTATTATTATTATTATTAATATTATTATTATTATGAATGCGAAACATAGGTTAGGGATAAGAAATACAAAAATTATTATTTTATTGTATGTGTACCGTGTAGTTCCAAATTTTTGTGGATCAGATTTTTTTATGGAAAATTCAGAAAAATTTTAGTCACGATTATCCTATCCCATTTTTGAAAATCCCAGTCAAATTAAAGAAATTCTGACCATGGACATATGGAACTGTAACGGTGTATTGTTACTTTTACCCTGAGTAATAATTGTAACGTGATATGAGGAAGTGTAGGTCAGGTGTGTTACTGTATCTTCTGATAGTGTCATGTCCTTTTATGTGCATGTCCTCTACCAGCTGTCTTTTGTTAATCTTCTTCTCTTCTAATCGTACCACTAATTGCTGGGATGACTCTGCAAGTCTCTGTGTGATGTCATTTGCTTTTGATGATATTTTGGTTTGATGATCATTATTTAATTATGCAATGTACATGTACTTTTGCTAGAGTTTCTGATTGACATTAATATTGTGTAATATGCTCTTGTGGTGTAGTGTAATGATTTCATGTGTACTGTGCAGTGGCTGATTTAGGGGGACCCTGGGTTCCATGGAGCTCCCCTTTGGCATAAGAAGCTGTCTTTTTGCAGTATTTTTCCTCCATTTTATTAGTACTCTTGTGGTGTAGTGTAATGATTTCATGTGTACTGTGCAGTGGCTGATTTAGGGGGACCCATGGGTTCCATGGAGCTCCCCTTTGGCATAAGAAGCTGTCTTTTTACAGTATTTTCCTCCATTTTATTAGTACTCTTGTGGTGTAGTGTAATGATTTCATGTGTACTGTGCAGTGGCTGATTTAGGGGGACCCATGGGTTCCATGGAGCTCCCCTTTGGCATAGGAAGTTGTCTTTTTGCAGTGTCTTTGCAGGATTTTTCCTCCATTTTATTAATACTCTTGTGGTGTAGTGTAATGATTTCATGTGTACTGTGCAGTGGCTGATTTAGGGGGACCCATGGGTTCCATGGAGCCCCCCTTTGGCAAGGAAGTTGTCTTTTTGCAGTGTCTTTGCAGGATTTTTCCTCCATTTTATTAATACTCTTGTGGTGTAGTGTAATGATTTCATGTGTACTGTGCAGTGGCTGATTTAGGGGGACCCATGGGTTCCATGGAGCCCCCTTTGGCATAGGAAGTTGTCTTTTTGCAGTTTCTTTGCAGCATTTTTTCTCCATTTTATTAATACTCTTGTGGTGTAGTGTAATGATTTCATGTGTACTGTGCAGTGGCTGATTTAGGGGGACCCATGGGTTCCATGGAGCCCCCTTTGGCATAAGAAGCTGTCTTTTTGCAGTATTTTTCCTCCATTTTATTAGTACTCTTGTGGTGTAGTGTAATGATTTCATGTGTACTGTGCAGTGGCTGATTTAGGGGGACCCATGGGTTCCATGGAGCCCCCCTTTGGCATAGGAAGTTGTCTTTTTGCAGTTTCTTTGCAGCATTTTTTCTCCATTTTATTAATACTCTTGTGGTGTAGTGTAATGATTTTATGTATACTGTGTAATGACGGATCTAGGGGGATCTATGGGTTCCATGGAAGTGATGGAACCCCCTAGATCATCTTTGCAGTTTCTTCACAGCACTTTCTTTGCAGCACTTAAAATTTAAGATCCACACCCAACTATTAATTAAAATTAATGAGCCACACCCACTGAAGTAAAATGGAACTTCCTTTTCATTTTTCTGGATTCGCCAGTGCTGTAATTGGTTTTAATCATGTTAGCATGAACTACATGTATAGTTCATGGTTATCACTTGTTTTTATTAATTGGATTTCCTGATGCAATTGACACCCTTTTGCTACAGTATGTAGAAAGTTCAAACTGGTTGCAAAAAAATTTCCGGACTTGTGATGTTTTTTTAATAGTAATTTTTCATAAAAAAGACTGCACGTATGGCCAATGTTTTTTAATGGGCCCTGAATTTTTTTAGAACAGGGTTTTTCTAATTGCTCAGCACGCTGCTTCTTGTCAGTGGATTGTCATGTTGCTCAAAAACTGGCCCAAAGACCCTGTACTACTGTATAGCGAGAAATTGTTGTGGCCCAAAATTTTTGCAGATCCGTCTAAAAATCAATTTCGTGGCTTTAATTTTCGTGGTTTTCTACTTTTTGGCCATATTGAACCATATTAAATTGATTTTCATGGATTTTATTTTGAAAAAATGTGAAATCCATGAAAATTTTGGGCCATGAAAAATTCCCGCTATACTGTATAGTGCAAGGTATTTTGACAAAAATCACAATGAGAGAATTTGCCATTTTTATATTATTTTCTGATACACATACATATGTACATGTCTGATTTCAATCGAATTTGGATTTTGTATGAATTTTTAAAGTTGCTCCAAAATTGGGCCAACGACCCAAGGCTATCTATAGCCTTTGGTCATCGGCCAAATTTCATCAAAAATGGCTACGAGAGAATTCTCCACTTTTATAATTTTTTTCTGATACATGTACAGTACATGTCCTTATGTTGTGTATCAACTTTGAGTTGATTCCAATTAAATTTGAATTTTTTATGAATTTCTAAAGTTGCTCCAAATTCCATGTACTTGTATAGTAGTACTTGTCAGCTCACTTTAGCATGCTTTATGGGAAACCAGCTTTGATCAACAAGTCTAGTGGATATAATTTGTATATTCAATGCACGCGTATTATGTAAAGCTCTTGTAGTGCGATGACAATATCTACATATATGTACAATATTATATCATGTATACATGTAGCTCTTTTATTGCAGTCACAATAACTACAATGTACATATATGTACAATCTCTAAGCCCCATTGTTGTCTTCCACATCATAATGGTGATGATGATGCAATATTTGAGAATCCTGATTGATCAATTGTATTGACATATGTTATATGCTGCTACCTGCACACTTCCTAATTTAGAAGGGAAGAGATCATGGCACTAGAAAGGATAAAGACTTAGAAATGCCAATCATTATTATTGCATTATTATTAGCATAAACTTGTTAAATGTGTCATATTTAAGCGATTTGTACTTGCCTGACTAACATCTGCATGTCTGCTTCATTACATTAAGAACATTCTGCTAAGGGAATGTGTATATTGATGACCAGCCAATTCTGAGCATATAACTCATTTTTAAGAGCTGGACAGAGTGATGAAGATGTTTCTATAAGAATTAAGAAGGACACCTTTATAATGAGGACAATTTTGTAATGTCCCGATTTGTAAAAGCCATTAAAATACTTCTGAATGAGAACCATTCTGTGTTAAGGACAGGTAGTGTGGGCCCAATGGTGCCCTTAGCAAAGCGGTTATGTCCCCTTTATTTTCCTATTGTGTTGTTTTTCCTTTGAACTTTTCATTATTATTGATACAATTTCATACACAGAAGTTAAAATATCAGTAAACAGCCTTGCAAGGGGAAACCTCTAAGAACATTCTTCTCATTTGCATGTAGGGAAGTAGGGAAGGATTGATTCCAAAGTGTTGGGACAAGCAGCCACTATGCATCTGTATACTAGTAGGAAGTTAGGAACTACTTGTAACAAACATTAGCACTGACAATCGACATATATAGCAATAGTAATTTGTTATTCCTGCACTCCTCCATTTTCCTCCTACTTTAAACTATACTCACATGATCTCTTACTTTATTTCCTTCCTCCTTTTGATGCCAATTAGACAATAGCTTGCATGACTTCTCATGTGTGTACGTGTTGTGTCTATTGTTTCTTCCTTCCAGGATTATGTAGATAGTAATTATCATAAGTATAGCCACATGCCATATGGCACTATTCATGTTTGTAGTAATGGCACTCAACCGTGTTATTGATAGTCCATTTAGTATTCACCCTTTAATGTATGTTGTTATAGTAGTATTTTATGTATCTCTCTTTCTCCCTCTCTCTCTGTCTCTCTCTCTGTCCCTCTCTTTTTCTCTCTTGTAGGATTCAAAAAGATCTTAATTGATAATACCTATTATAGTATTCTAATACTAAACATTATTATTATTATTATTATTATTATTATTATTATTATTATTATTATTATTATTTGTTGTTATTATTTGTTATTATTATTTAAATTTTGAGACTGGTTTTTGAAGTCTTTTTAATTTTTGACTGATCTTTAAAAGAGGAAGAATCTGTTTTTTCTAATAATAATAATAATAGTGATATATAATGATTATTTATTAATATAATTGTTATTAATTTATTATGCATATTGTAGCTATATTGTCTATAATTATTATTTGTCTGTCTCTTTTTTTGATATTTTCCTTTTTCTCTCTTTTTTTGAAATTATTGTAACCTGACAAATTGACAATAGAAGAAATATGCTTGATTCATAACAAGTATCCTTTATATCACATTTGGAATTCTTTGTCACAAATGAATCTTATCAGTTCTTATGTAATTATCTACTATATAAGTCTTGAGATATCTGTTCCTGATAATTTGGGTCGTGTCATATCCCTTAGACTTCATTACACTGGTATGTGGATGGGATGCTCTTGTTTGCACACTCCTGATATTAGATGTAGCATCTTTATAATTTCGTTTATGTTGTTTTTGTTTAACGTTTGTTCTCGGTATATTTGGATGGAAGCCTCCAAAGCTGACTCTGTTATTGTATAATTTAGTCTGAGAGTTGTGAAGTATTTATTTGTGCATAAGGTATGGCAGACGAATTCAACATTATCAGTGTGTAATAGATAGTGAAGAGAAAAGGAGATAAAACTATTAATAATCACAATATATATCATAATTGTAAGAGATTCTATCATATATATATATATATGTGGTATATTTTTATTTCATGACTTTGTGTGGAGGAAGTAAAACAGAATTATTAATAAATAAGAGCATTTCAATGATGTGTCCTTATATGCCAGTATACGTGATTGAGGATTCCTTTTTAATGAGAAGAGGTAGCCGGAGGAGAAGAGTAAGAAGGTGTTATTGAAGGTAGGAGACTGTATGTCGGACAAGTTGAGCAGGTATGAAAATCCCAATAGAATGGACATGGCTGTGGAGCAAAGTTTTTGAGTGAGTCAAATAATTCCTGATTGGTTTGGAGCGGGTTACATTTTGGACTCAAGTTACAGAATATCCAAGCGCACTGTTTAATGCTAACGTGTCCGTCCTGTCGTCCAAGTGTGTAATTTTTTATTATGTTGCAAGTGTTTTCTAGTTTCTCCAGTAGGGATATTTGTATAACAAAAGAGAGAACGCTCGCATGGTTTGAGCAGTTGATGTCCTCATTCAAGGCACTGTTGACCTGGAGAGAAAAAAAAAGAGGAGACATAAATAGGCTTTCTTATTCTGGCAGTAATTAGCTTTATATCCTTACCCAATAGCAATAGTCCTTCATGACATGTTCTATCATTAGTCTGCTGGCCAATATGTCAGAGCTGTTTTGACCATTCATCTCAAGCTCCTCTAACTTCTTGTCTTCTTCTAGCATCCCTTTTGCCATCTTGTGCATCTCAAGAAATATCGTGAGTAGATTGCTGTCGTCTTTCAGACTACGTAAATATCTATTTTTCTATAAGAGAGAGAGAGAGAGTTCATACTAATGCAGTCTGTCCAATTTTTAAGGTATAGATGTTTTTAGCTTTATCACACACAGAATCAAAAGTTCTTACCAAAATGAATTTCATACTACAAACTCCTTCTGTGAGTTGCTTGTTTTGTTGTTGAGTAGGAGCTGCAGTCACCACACACTTATTGCCAATGGTGATACTTAAGAATAGGAGGAGAGTGGAAGCCCTGAGGAAAAAGAATAGAGTAGCAGCCATTTTTATACTGAGTTGACAGATTGGAAGTGAATAGAGATTTTTGCAATATTTCTTTAATTTAGTACAAGCTGTGAGTGGACCTCTTGGAGGATGCATGTCATTTGAAGGACTGCAATCTTTGCTTTTATAGGCTGAGACTGGGACTTACATGCACTCATTCCCAGAATCATAGTTCAGGTTCTAATTTTGTAGGTCCATATAGGCATGAAGCTAGTGCAGAAACCTTAGACTGTAACAGGCTATGCAAAAGGATGTGGAAGTGACAGCTGCTGCATCCTAAACAAATTAAACACATGCACATCTGCTCAATTCAGTGAACACCACAAGGAGCATGTTATCATCCACCAGGTTAGACTGTAGATTTATAGGCTCACCAGCTTTGTTTATATAGTAAGCTAAGCTGATCTATTTATGTATTATGCATGTGTATTCCACCATTCATTATTATCTTGTTCATAATGTTCCTGTGATAACAAGATTGATATAATTTACATGCTTATTGAATTGCATAGTGTCTGCGGCTTGAGGCAAAGCGCGATGAATTTGAATAAAATTGCTAGTAACAATTGGGGCATGACATCATAGTAGAATGCCATTATAATGCAGTACGTATTGATGGCAGCTTACTTCAAAGTGCACTGTAATGATTGTGACGTAAGTAATAACAATCACAATAAGGTTTCTGTTATGCAAACAGCATATCTCTAGCAATACTGACCAACAAGCTACAGTATATTGACTGGAACTGAAAAAGGAGGAATATTAGAATCCAAAAAAAATTAATCATTACTCTGAACAGAAAAAAGACACATACATAATATGTACAAGGAAGCATGAGTTGGTAGTTGATAAAGTGACAAATTCATTTTTAAGTATCATGTTCGTTGACAATCATAGGCATGTTTTCTTGTAATTCTGTAGTAAAATCAAACTGGAATCGCTTAGACAAACTAGTCTTGAACATAGCTGCTTTTTCCTTTAAGGTAGAGTTCAAGGAATCCCCTTCTTGGATGTTTGTAAAAAATACCTATACTCATTTATAGACATACGTATAAGGTGAGAATATAATAGGGGACACAATGAAAGAGGAAATGGGAAATATACCTGAAGTGTGCTTGTCAGAAAGTTGTCACTGGAGATTATGTCAACAAAAAATTGCTCCGGTACCTCTCTTAACTGAAAATGAAGGACAGTCATGAAGTTAATGAAGAGATGTGGATGGGCCGAGAGGGCAGAGTCTGAGAGACACAAAACTCTAACGAGCGTCTTCCACTGCTCAAAACCACCGTACACTATCAAACAAAAACAGTTGATGAGTATAACAATGTGCTGTAGTGTATGTGCTGTAGTAAGTAATCCAGTAACAAGACGATTTATTGGCAAGAAATTAATATTCATGATTGGCAGAATAGCCAATATAAAATCCACCATTTTGCTTCAATCTGAGTATGCTCAATGACACGTGGGCCGAAATCGCCAATACAAAATTTATTGCTTACTTTCCACAGACAAATTTGGTAAATATAACTCTTGTCGATAAATCATCTCGTTTGGTGCTTGGCAACAGCAAAACAAAAAAAACCCTAGCTAATGGCAAGCAACTGCTGGCATAACCAGACCAATTAGATAATACGTTCCAGACTTGACATGTAGTAACCAGCCTATTATACAAATTGATGGAAGCTGGATAAATTCTGCACAGCATTAATCACATTAGCTATTGGTGTCATCACAATTCATAGCCACACTGCACAATGGACTATAGCTTATGTCACCAATGATGTGAATGGATGATTACGGTAAGTGTACATTAAGTGAGCCACTTTATGAATTACTATGAACTGCAAAATGGATAAGAGAACAAAGCAAGCGCATTCCTTTCTTAGAAATGCATGACAAGAGTAATATAATGATAAGGTTTCTGTGGATTACCATGCAAAATGGAAGCTACAGTATAATTATAAACTTTATGTTTATAAAATGAAAAGATTAACTTTATTAGGATTAGTTCCAAAGAGTTTCTGTATGCATAGCATACCTTGTCCAACTAGGAAATAAACAAATGACAACTGTAGTTCTCCTAATATATAACCCTCCTGCTCCTCTGCCTTCCCTATAAAGAAAAAAATGTGTGAGAGAAAAGGAGGAGAGATAGAGGGAGAGAGAGGGAGAGGAAGTTAGAGAATGTGAGAGAGAGGGGAAGGGAAGAGATTACCATTATATCCTAATATCAATTGTTCGAGCGTATATGACAAATCTAAGCTATGGTGACTGATCTCTGTGGGTGAAGCTCCAGGAGGATACTTAAACTTTGGAATTACACTAAATCTACATGATTGAAAACATCAATAGTAAATCATACACAATACCTAGATACTATGCACTCTTGGTAATTATACTAATGCATGCTGACATTTGTAAACAACGGATATCCTATCATACTATAACAATGTGTTATTGGTATTTTTATTTACTACACATTCTATTCCAATACCTCAAATACGTACATTCCACATCAGTTGTTCCTTCTTGTTTCCTCTTCCCTCCTTCTCCCCCTCCACTTTTAATTGTATGACTGAACTCGCCGACACCAGCAAAATAGCCACTACACGTACTGGTGGGTGGAGCTTCAGTAGTGGGCGGGGCTAGTGATGTAGGTGTGGCTTGTATTTGCTCTAAAATAGATGAAATGACGTACATAATACATACATATTATAATATAAATGTTACTTTACAAGCAAATCC